>NW_024879238.1:3017479-3084906 GCF_018340385.1 Cyprinus carpio | reverse complement strand
AATTTTCAGCTGAATAACGGAAAGGATCAAAGAGAGAGCAGAATATGGAAAAGGCATCCATTTAAATGGAAGCTGGAAGCTGACTGGCTGGAGGGGTAATGGTCAGATTGTCCATCTTTCAATGTCATCATTGAGATGCTGTGTGCAGGTCTACCAGCTCTTGTTTGGTCTGTCCGCGATCTAATTCATCACAGAAAGATATGGACACCCGTATTTCAATCTTCATCTTCCTCCTCCTCCTCCTTCCAGCTTGACTGTTGAGCTTTTCTTGAGTCCCCTACATACTTTTAAAAACATCTCTTAGATTGAAGATCCCTCATATAAGGATCGGACATGTTGGGTTTTGTCATCTTTTATATGGTGGTCATCAAGCAGCCTGTGTGGTATCTTCGCTTAAACCATCTGGTGGCACTAGAGGGAATTCTCTCAGTGAAATATCCACGGTATTACTGCTTGTGTTTTCTCTCTTCACCATGTTTTCATAGTTTCATATACTTACTTGTGTTTCTTGAGATGCATCTTTATTTGTGCTATTTACTGTGGGAATTACCTATTCTCCCCATGTACCTCTTGTGTGTTAAATGTAACGACTTGTGTGCAGTGATAGCACATGGATAATATCTTGTGGGGCCTCCAATGTTCTGGGTGAATAATCACTCTCACACATCCAGGGAAACCAGATTATCATAGTTTTGGTTGGGTTTTCGATTATGACACACTTGCTGGTGGGTGAGTAAACTTTTTATCCGATATTAATTGTTCTTGGTTTCTCTTTTATTCTCAATATGGTTTTCATTTAAAATTTTTTGGCTTAATTTTTTATTATATTTCCTGACGAGTTGAGATTGATTTCGGATCCTCTCCTGGTGTGCTTGTCTGCAGGCAGATTCTTCGTATTCAACAACATGTTGTTGGCAAAGGAACTAAGTTTTGTAGTGCTATCTGGAGATGTGGGTACTGGTAAAATGGGCAAGTTGTGTGTCATGATATTGGGACTATTTAGGCCTCAGCTATTAATATGTTTTTAATATATCATCTTGTGATAATTAAAATGCAAAGTAATTTTAAAGCATATAAAGACACGATCTGTTATTTCACAAGCACTCTGACCAATGTAATACTAGACTTCCTATTCTATTCACTCCCATTATTTTAAAAAAAAACACACGGTGTGTGTGGTGTACTGTGCGGGGGTGAATTGATGGAACGGGTCGAGCAGCACTTGTGTATTGTTGGCTCTCTTGGTTCTCATCTGGCTGGCTTCATGTTGTCTCACTTTGTAAGTTGCTTTGGAATCAAACACACTTTCTAAGCGTAATTAATATGTTAAATAAAAAAACGTAAATTGGTACATGTCACAGATGTTGGCGGATGTAGGACGATACTCTGCACCAATTAAGTCTCAATTCAGTTTCATAAACCTGCAAAAACAATCAATGCTACCCAGGAGTTAAAGGCCTAAATCAATGAAAACTGAACGCAATAGATGGCCTGCTGACTGGGAAAAATGGGTTCAATTTATACCAACAACAGTATACACCAAGACAGCACCAAGAAACAGTTCACTGTCAGGGACCACTCCTGTTTGAGTACCGATTATTGGGTCAGAGGTCCTGAACTTCTATTTGGCCCGGCCTGTTCCACTGGTTTCATGAGATTTGCATCGCGCCCTTTCTGGTCATTCTTCTCGTACGAGCACTATGGACGGAGTGTATGAGGTTCAAGATGAGGCTCTTCAGCTGTTCTAAATGAGTAGTTATATCTATCAATGAGGTAGGTACTTTATTTCACTAAGTACTTACTGTAACTGCTTTGTGCTAAACCAGACGCTACCATACTCTCAAGACCGAAAGCTCGTTACATATGACTGTATTCGTACGTGTAATCCACCACATGTTTTGACGTTATCATGTTACCTTATGACACTGTGAACAAGCGCAACAACTTAAGAGATAAGGCGGACAGGTTTAATCCAGTTTTAAATATGTAAATATTTTCATGTATGTTGTAAATATTTAAGTTTTTTTTTTGTGTTGAATTTAAGTCTTGTTTAATCTCTCAGGCTTATAAATAACAAACAACAACAACAACAAATAAAAATTTTTGATGCATTATGGTCATATGAATATTACTGATTATTCAGAGATATTTAACCTGGTTATTGTTGCATTTTTTTCTATGTAGTCTTATACTTTGATGTATGCAATATTTATGTTTTCCTTTTTTTCTGTATTATGATTGTTTATTTTTAAAGATACCAACTATCTTTCCCTGATCTTGTATGCAATTATAAGCTTGTGCAATAATAAACAAATAAAAAAAAAAGATAAAAGGAACAGGTGCACTAACACTGTATAGCATCAGAAACTGACAACAAACCCTACCTAGTACTGGGTTTCCTCAGCCTTTGCAGTGTTTGCAATGTCTGCATAAAGGAGATGTAGTGCAGGGCTGCGAAGACTTTCACATTTGAAAAAGACAGTTGATTTTAAACCAGAAAAATGTAAGTATTACTACTTAAAAGATGATTACCCCAGAATGCATTACTAGCTATTACCAAGACTACAATAATAATGATAAATGCTGACCAATAAATTAATGATATTAATATTGCACATATAATATTAACTGAAAATTATGTTTTTAGTAAAACAAGCAAAATGTCATTTGTTTTTGTCGTATGCCATAAGTATGCATGAATGATACACTAGACAAAGGCAGCCAAAGTGAATTACATCTTCATTTTCATTCAAGCAATGAACTAAATGTATATGTTAATGGAATAATTATTTATTTACTAGAGGACAAACAACAGGAAACATGAACGATAAATGAGCAAAAGAATAAATAAAAGTAAACAATCGCAATATTAAACATACATATACAAGTCAACATGAAGCTTTACTCAAACGTTATTGTTCTAACAATTATTTATTTCCAGGCAGTGAATCCACATCCTGCTGACATCTCAACACAGCTGAGACAGTTCTGCAGAGTGACCACTGTGTCCACCTTCACCTGTCTCTGCCGTTCCAACATGTGATTCATGGATGAGAGAGGGACAGCCTCAAGGCATGTGTCCTTGCCTGGAGTGCACAGAGAGGATGAGAAAGACCTAATGATGTACCCTAAAACAAAGAGCAGGAGAACATGTGCGGGACAATCTGGCTACTGCTGTGTCTGCTCCAAAACATTTGTGTGCTGCTCTCCATGGGCAGGACTATCTGTAAAACATTTTAAAGAGAGTAAAACTTGAATCTTTGAAGCTTCTGAAAATCAGGCTCCTTTGACTGATGGTTGTATGAATTGAAAACCAGCAGAAAAAAACTTACCAAAACTCACATCCTCAGTGTCTTTTGGTCTTTCTCTAGATGCTATCACAATGTCATTTCATTCTGTATTAGAAAGTAACAAAATGATCTTACTTTTATATTTTTGTTTCAGGTTTTCCCCCTTTTTTTCTCCACAAATACTGCCGTCATCTTTCTTTGCAGGTCCTGCTCCACCACAAAAGATTGCAGCAAAGGCACAGGAATCAAGAATAAGAAAAGTGCTGTAATAGCTCTGTTTGAAATTATAATAATTAAAATACAATTTTGAATTAAAAGATGTTTTATTGATGTCTGTAGTATACTCACTCACAGTCTTTGATGGCAGCATTCCTCCATCAGTCTCTCTTTCAGCAGATAACACACACTGTGTCTCATGTGTCCCTGTAACATCCAGACAAGAGTCCTTCTCCTCTGTGATGTATCTGTGATATACTGCATCTGCATGTTGAGGTAGTTCTCACTGTTTACCCAACACAAATGTTCCTCAATTTATCAACAGTACTAATAGACAAATAAAAGAGATAACTCATGTTTAGTTACTTCATGTAGATGTGTTTATATTTACATTACTTACATTCATCTAAAGCAGTGTTAACAAGAGTGAATTCTACATAATAGCACAAATACATCACTCATGTCTATTTCATGTCTATAGTCTATTAGATTGCTCATATGCAATTCTTTAAGAACATTTTCCTGTCACAAATATTTATTTATTTAAGTTTTTTTTCCTGTGATTAATTATTGGAGATAGTCATTTAGTTATAATTTTTAAGTTTTTGTATATAAAACAAATATGATTTTAACACGCGGGAACCGTGTTTTGGTTTATAATACTCCCATTTGTAAACACATTTGACACTACTCTCCTTCACGTTCGATGATGACGTATCCTCTCGCGTGGCATCCTGGTATGGAAAAGTGTCCATCGGTGCACACTTCAGAATCTGGGCTGAAGCAGCAGGATTTCCGGGGATTTCTCGCCTACTCTTATGAATACTGAGGTTTCGAACATACTTGTTTTTTAAATTTGTCCTTTGTTGTACTATTTAGTATGTGAGTAGGCATATTTGAATGCAACTTAAAGAGCAGGTCATATGGGTTTTTGAAAAATCTCTCTTTGCAGTTTATAATGTAGCTATCCTTAAATGAAAACAATCTGCAAAGTTGTTAATCAAAAAAAGTACATGATAAATGTATTTTCTCTCAAAAGAGAGAGTCGGTTCTGAATCGCCTTTACAAGTTGTTATATTTTCTAATATTTTGCCTGTTATGGGTATACGTCACTGGGTAACACATTTGCATAATCCCCGCCTGCCCGCAAAATACGGAACAGAGTCTGACCTGCCCACAAACACTTCCGCTATTAGTGTGTTTACATGATGTTGAGAAGACGCGGTGTTCAAAGGATACCACAGAAATACCATTCAAACATTTTGTTGTGTGCATGTTATTTTACTGAGGACTGCTTCTCTAATCTGGGCTTTTATCTTCGTTGGCTTCTAATCTTCTTATTTGGACTAACAAGTTCTCGGAGCCACAACCTGTAAGTACGATTTATACGTTGTGTACAGCCCCGAAGCAGAGTTAATAGAACTAAATATGTTCCTAGTTCCTGTGATGTGAACGCACCAAAAAATGGGTCCTTCCACCCACCTTGCGCTCCACCCCTGCCCTGAATATGTATACCAACTCCTACTCTTTAAAACTACTAACGCCATGTAATGGTGTAAGCAAGACTCTTTTGTAAACTTTGTTGTAAACTTATAAATTGTAAACTTACCCAATCAAAAAGAATGCAGGTGAACTCCTTGTACATCTTGTCTGTGTGCGTGTGACAGAGAGAGAGAGAGACAGAGAAGGATGGTAAAAGATTGATCAGTGATTGTTAAAAGTAGCAGTTTATAAACTGACATGAGAAAGGATTAATCTTGATGATCCATGTTTTCCAAGCAAAGTGCTGTTGAATAAATTTTAAACTCAGAAAAGTAAAAAGGAGTCCTGTGAACCCTGCTTAGATGAATCCTTAAAACTCAAGACTGTGACAGAGAGAGGAAGTAAATATGATAAATTATTGATCATAGGATAAGTGTCTTTGGCATTAGATAGACTGCCAACTTACAAAGTAAAAAAGGATGCAGGTGAACTCCTCATCCAATAAAGAATATGTGATGGCATCCTGTTGTGTGAGGGAGAAAGAGAGAGAAAGAAAATACACATGATAAATGATTGATCAAATGATCAATGCTTTCCAAAGTATAGCACTGAATAAACTGTAAACTCACTTAGTCAAAAGGATGCTTTGTGAACTCGTTGGATGAACCTTTAAAAAACAAAAGAGCATTGTGTGTGTGTGTGTGTGTGTGTGTGTGTGTGTGGTGTGTGTGTGTCTGTGTTAGAGAGAGAGAGAGTGAGAGAGAGAGTAGTTATGATCAATGATCGCCTCAGATGATTAGTGTCGCCTAGATAAAAGTAACATTGAATTACTGTAAACTCACAGAGTGAGTGAGAAAGGGAGGGAGAGGTTCAGGTTTAAAGGAAGCATAAGACAGCTGCTACATTGCAATGAATATTTTCATAATCATTTCAAAAACATCTTACCTTATTAAGCTACAAGAGCAGCTTTTTTTCTCAATAATTCACTCTTCTCTGTGACCCTATCGATGACTACGTCTGAGTCCAATGCCATGAGAATGTCTTTGTTCAGTGGACATCATCATAAATACCTCCAGTTTTTTTGCTGACAAAGTTATCCTAAGTCTGCTTTTGATGAATTTTGAATGTTGAGGAAAACGTTCTTTCACAGGCCACCTGAGTCAGGGGAAAGGGTAAGAAGGAACTTATATGCAAGCCCAAGGAGATGATATGCACTTCCTGTCCTCTTCCTGTCCTGTCGATACATCCTCCACTGTTCCTGATCTTGTACTCATCCAGATGTGATGCTTTGAGCCTGTCCCAATTGTCCTGCTAAACTTTTTAGTTCTGAATGTAGATTGTCCACTGTAGCTGTGCTGTCAAATTTTATGAGGCATTTACTTAGGTCTTGAAGTGCCTGACTGGGAAGAGAAGAGGCCCTGATCTGCTGAAAGTTCCTGGGGTCCAGCCAGGCTAAATCTGAAAAAAAGAGTGCCATGTGTAATAAATCTTCTGTGAATGGTCTCAACAGCTGTATCAAGAATTGAGTGGTGTACATTGACCTCGTACGCTCTTCTCTGCATCACTTAGAGGCTCATCTTGAGCCATCTCTTCAGCCCTGCTTTTTATTTTCTTTGCTCTTTTCTGAGGCAATGCATTCTCTACCTCAATGTCTGTTCCTTCCTCCCTTTCTTCAATGTTTTTATTTGTCCATTTCACAAACGGCCGCTGCCCTCACACTTGAGAAATCCTTTGCTATGCGTTTGAGGCTCTCTTGTGTGGCAATCACCATTCGATGGGCAGAGAGGATGTCCATCCCTTCTGTCTGGAGGTACTTGGAGAGTGGAGTAGTTTGGTCAAATATTCTGAGGAATATCTGTGCAAACACAGTTTCATATTTAAGAAGGCCCTCTTTAAAGCCTCGTGCTTTGGCACGTACAGTTGACTTTTCATGCACCTTCTTTTCGATGGCTTCCAGTGTGAACAATACATCAGTGAAAAGGCCATTCTCTGGCTTTACAAAAATGTCCAAACACTTTTTTGAGTGCCTCATGTTTGGCCCACCATCTTGTCTCACCAATTGGAGAGAGTCGCCTGTGGTTTTTTTTTCTTGACTTTGCTTCTCCCACAAACTGACCCTCTGGTAAGACTCCCTGATGGACAACGCTATGTCGTTTAGAAGATTCAAACAGTGTTCCACTTTCAATGACTGCCTGAGTAGTGTCAGCAAGCACAAGATTGAGTACATGTACATAGCACCACACATGCACGTGAGTGGGAGACTGGGAGGTCATAAGTGTGCGGAAAATCCTTTGTATTGGCCCTGCATATTGGACGCCCCATCAGTTGAATTGCCTATACATAGGGCCTTGTCTAAACCTAGGTGCTCCAAGACCTCTGAGAGTAGGTTGACAAAGTATTGCCCAGTGGATGCCTGACACCTCACTAAAGCCACAAGCCTCTCATGCACAGTGTCAGTAACATATCTCAAGATCACTGAGCATTGATCCTGAGTAGTTATGTCTTGTGTGGTATCCAGCTGAACAGAGAACATTCCAACTTTCCGGACATCATTAGCAATGAACTCTTTAATTAGATGCCCAATGGCATCAGTTGTAGAATCGATAGTGCTTTTAGAAAGTAGGGTGATTAGTGACCCTCTACCCCTCGTTCCACTTGATTGGTGAATTTTTTTGCTCTTCTCTATACAATCATTGAGATGCTCTTTGAGGCTGATATCATACTTCCCTAACAAAATGATTAATTCCAAGAAGTTACCAATGATCTATGGAGTTATCATCCAGTGAATATGCTGCCTTGTGTTCCTTGTGTCTGTAGCTCAACCCCCTTTTGCCAAGCACTTTCACAACGTCAACTACACACTCCAACACCTGCAGTCTCTTTCTCACCTGCTCTCTATGAGCAGACATCTGACTTCCAGCTAACATGCTGCTGATGTCTGCTTTGGAGCACCTCAAGAAAAAAGCTTCGACACAGTTTTTTTGATGTGCTACGTTCTGAAGCATAGAAGGCTCAGGACGTACAAAGCAATCTAACTCTTGCTCCCTGCTCGCCTCTCTCACGCTGACTCTCTCTTGCTCCTTGCTCTCCTCTCTCATGCTGACTCTGTCCTTTTCTGGGGATGCTATCTCAACCTGGCTCAGCAAGAAATGAGGAGAAACTACAGTGAGTTTTTTAACATGATGCAATCAGGTCCAGCATTATTGGATCCTCTGACAAAGAGGCACACAAAACTGCACTGGCATAACAATATGATGTAGGAAACAGACAAATAATTGCTCATTTTGTAAACAAATACAGCTGTGTAGATGTCTCAATTTCATTTCTGTATACTGTCCATGAGCACCTACC
Source organism: Cyprinus carpio (assembly GCF_018340385.1). NCBI lineage: Eukaryota > Metazoa > Chordata > Actinopteri > Cypriniformes > Cyprinidae > Cyprinus > Cyprinus carpio. Next base: position 3,076,567 of record NW_024879238.1, on the reverse strand, counting down.
TAATAAATAAGGAACAGAACAAGAATAGGCTACTGCAAGCTGATTCACTATATGTTGATGAATTATGATTCTAATTAATCCCTAAAAAGGTCATTATTATTTATGTACATTAGTCGTAAGCTGTCTTGTGGAATGTCGTTACTCTCAGTTTTGATCAATTTAATGCATCTTTGCTGAATTAAAAGTATTAATTTCTAGTATTAAAAACTTTTTTAATGGTAGTGTATGGTTAGTTGCCACCTATGAGTCCTTATAAACTAGACTGTGCAACAACCACAGGGCATTAACAGTGCAGACGAGTAAGTTAAGACATTGGGTAAGTTAAGACATTTAAAGACATTGGGTCTCATTCACAGATTTATAAGCACAGAATATATATAAGCCACTTGTGTTATAGCCTATTCTTGTTTCTGATGCAATATATATATATATACACAGTGGGTACGGAAAGTATTCAGACTCCCCTTAAATTTTTCACTCTTTGTTATATTGCAGCCATTTGCTAAAATCATTTAAGTTCATTTTTTTTCCTCATTAATGTACACACAGCACCCCATATTGACAGAAAAAACAAAGAATTGTTGACATTTTTGAACATTTATTAAAAAAGAAAAACTTAAATATCACATGGTCCTAAGTATTCAGACCCTTTGCTCAGTATTTAGTTGAAGTTAAATTTTGATTTGATACAGCCATGAGTCTTTTTTGGGAAAGTCCCTGCATCATTATTCAAAAGCCATTCACCATCACCTACTTGCAATAAACCTCATTTTTTACTTGCATTTGCCTCCTGTCCTTTATCACGCCGTGACAGAACGATCTGACCAACTATGGTGGCAGCACAGACAGGTGAGTAGATCCCCTTGAGTGCGTTGGTGAAGTGGTGATATCCTAACAATCTCCTTGAGTGCGTTGGTGGAAGTGGTGATATCCTAACAATCTCCTTGAGTGCGTTGGTGGGTGGGATATCCTAACAATCTCCTTGAGTGCGTTGGTGGAAGTGGTGATCTCCTTGAGTGCGTTGGTGGATCCGGGATATCCTAACAATCTCCTTGAGTGCGTTGGTGGAAGTGGTGTATCCACAATCCCCTTGAGTGCGAACAGTGGTGATATCCTAACAATCCCCTTGAGAGCGTTGGTGGAAGCAGGAACGCTGGAATGATCCGAACAATCTCCTTGAGTGCGTTGGTGGAAGTGGTGATATCCTAACAATCTCCTTGACGTTGGTGGAAGTGGTGATATCCTAACGATGCGTTGGTGGAAGTGTTGATATCCAAACAATCCCCTTGAGGTGCGTTGGTGGAAAATCCTAACAATCTCCGGGCGTTGGTGGAGATGGTGATGGTGATAGATAGGCAATGATGGCAGTAATCCAGAGACGTAACAGGAAACAGAGCATGAAGCAGGAACGCTGAATGACGCTGCACCACGCGGACCACACACAACGATCTGACAAACAAGAGAGGACGAATGCATAAGTAGGCGTTGTAACACCCACAAGAAACAATTAACATGACGTCACAACAAACCAGCAGGAGACGGTGCATTCATGAATAATCATCATAATATATATATATATAAAAAAATTATTTTACTTAGCCGGGAAGATGTAAAAACAACTAGCTTAAAGGTCAACTGATTCTTGTTAACTAGCTGCTCCGACCTTTTTTAACACTGACATTATGGCTTTCTACACCCGCACACTTAGCCAAACTGCAATCATACAGTGTATAGCCTGCCTACTTCTTTTATTGTTGTAGTGTTATCATCGACAGTTTGTCCACCACTTGTTTTTGGCTCATTTTTATCAAGGCTTACCGCAGGTTCTACCCTCGTTCCCTCATCTCTGTCCCTCTCCTCTTGAGTCTCCTCCTCACTAACACTGTTAATGCCACTGCCTCCGACACCACCACCACTTTCATCAGCCACGGGAGCTGGTGAAGGTCCTGCTACTGTCGAAAACATTTGTGTCAATTTGACACATTTGGCAGCGTCAGCCTAAAGAGCCTGTTTTTTTTTCTCACGCAGCTTCTCTGCACCTCCTTTGCGTTTCTTCTCCATGATCACACTGAAACTGCGTGCAGGCAGAAATCCCATAGATGGTGCTGTTCAAAGATATGATTGGGCCAGTCCAGTGTCAGTCAGAGAAAACAACCAATGGGCCGCTGAGCTACGTGTTTCATGAGCCGCGTCTGTCAGAAGAAAAAAAAAAACATAGCCTATGTGATATTTTTTGACTAAAGTGTTTTGGGCCAGGCCAGCAGCCCAGTGTCAATTGAAAAATCATTGGGCCGCCGATCTAGGAATACCACTTTTTATGGGCCCGGTCATGGGCAGAGAGAACAATTTTTTTTTTTTTTTTGTGGTCGGCCCAAAAAAAGCAAGTCGGCCCACCGGGAAAGTGATTGTATGCCAGATGGCCAGTCCACCCGTGGTTGTGTACATTTTCAGCTGAGTGCTCAAAAAGGTTTTTGTGCTAATATGTGATATATACCTAATGCAGCTTTAGGTTTCCAGGTAAAGCACGATATTACTGTCTTACTGAAGTAGTTCTGATAGTTCGTTGTGAACCCTCTATTTCCTAAGATTGTGTCAATTATTGTAGACTGATGTTGTTCTAATTACTTTGTGCTACATTTTACATTCTAATCATTGTTAAATTGCTGTTTATTGTGCTGCACCAGCAGTTATAGGGTTAATGCGGGAGAGACGAGCGAATGTTAGGCTGGTGCTCCTGTGATACTGTTCTGCATTCTGATTAAAAGTTAGTCATGTTAGCACTCGGCTAACGTATCCATCAAGTGTTCACGGTTTGGCAGATAAACTAGCTGTGGGCACGATTCACTTGCATAAGTGTTTTTGTATTTTATGTCATTATTATAAGAACAGATTGGAGAACTATATTATTGTTTTATGTAAAGGTGCTTTGTCAATTATTATAAGAACAGATTGGAGAACTACATTATTGTTTTATGTAAAGGTGCTGGCTTGGCCAGCTGACCAATCAGAGCAGAGTAGGCTTATGGAAGGGAGGGGTTTGCTCCGAATCGTTTCCTAATCATTGGCAAATGACTGTAATATTAAATGTATATTCTGAGAAAATGACAATGTTTTCTGACCTTAGATGCATTTAAACCTGTTGTCGGGGACTCCAACACAATATTAGGACACTTTAAAATACCATATGAGCTGCTCTGTAGTATACGTACATCTGAATCTGGCGAGAATTAGTGCACCAGCCAGGTAATTCTCTCCTAGTCTTTTATGAATACTCAGGATCCAAACATTCTCTTTTGCTCGCCTACTGCTTTTTGCCTACTATATAGTATGGACCCCTGCGTTTGGTCTTGTCTTTGTCAGATCGCTGTTTCATGTCTGTTTTCTGTGCAGTGCCTGTGGTTTGCTCTTTTCCTGATTCCTGCTCTCTGGTGGATTTACTGCCTTCTGTTTCTGGATCATTGGACTGGTTTCCACCTGTTGTCTCTCGTTTGTATTTATTCTTTGCCCACTGCAGCCTAGCTCTTACCAAGGAAGCCTGTCATCGCTGCACCCATGACTATCTGTTTTCTGTGATTCTGTCTTATTTACGCATAATAAAATATCATCTAAGCTTGCACTTGAATCCATCTTTTCATTCCTGACAGACATCTGATGTCAGCAAATTTTTGTCTAATGGTGCTACGCGTTAAGACCAACAAGAGGAACAGATGGTGGCTACTAGGGCTGTCAAAATGGCTGAAAAACTAAATTCAAATTTTTTACTTAAATATTATCAAAATTCAAAATATATTCAAAATGCATAATTTCAGTTTGGGTGAAGAAAAGCTTTTGGCTTCTCTCCTGAGGACACAAGAGGGCGCATCGAGCAAAATATTCCTAATGCTCGTTTATTCAAAGCATAAGAAAACATGCCTGTGGAAAAAAGTGCATAGTATTTAAAATAATGTTTATAAACCAATTATAATTAATTAAATTGCCTAAACAACTATAAACAAAACAGCATCATGTATGCATGCATAGTTTAATACAAAGGTGGAAAGCCAATCATATAGAGTACATTTTGTCATTTAAAAACATGAGAGGCAGTGGGATGGGGAAAAAGTTGATAAAGAAGTTAATATGAGATGCAGTGGGATGGGGAAAAAGTTAATATCTCACTCCTTCAGTGGTCAAAAGGTGTGTGGTGCTACTTACCTCTCTGGACTGTGTTCACTATTCATCCACTGTGGTTGATGTTTGTCTTCATCTGCCATTGTGTCATTCACTTGTTTGTCAATAAACTATTTCATCTTTCACTACTTAGGCTGAATTGTTTCCGCAGCAGGCAGCAGAATGGACCCTGCAGACACTGCTGCTGTTACAGCACTTAGGCCCCGTCCACACGGAGACGCGTTTAGCTGTATACGCATACATTTTCATATAGGCATTTCGTCCACACAGATCCAGCGTTTTGGGAGAGTGAAACTGATATTATTTGAAACCGGGTTCCAGAGTCGAATAATTTGAAAACGCCGCCCTTACGTTTTCATGTGGACAGTGAATCTGTATATTTTGTGAAACGATGATGTCATTACCCCACGTCTCGCCCCTAATAAGACACCACTACATTGCGTAACAGCAACAACAACAATGCACAAACACTGAACGATTGTCTTTTTATTAACTAACATTAACACAAATTAATAAATGTATTGTTCCTTGTTTGTTTGTATATCGCATGCAAGGTTTATGCGCATAGTCCAAGTCTTCTTCTCCGTTTTTAATGTATCTCTGTGGCAGAATTACAGCGCCACATGCTGGTCTGGCATGTATACTACATCGTTTTGTGTCGGTTTTGTGGTTTCGTGTGGACGCAGATATTTCTTGAGACAAGGGAAAAAAAATATTGGATAGGGAAAGCTCTGGCTTCGTGTGGACGTAGCCTTAAGGAGAAGAGACCAATCACTGTGGGAGAGCTATGGAAAATTTTAGGTCTAAGTTACTATCGCCAGTATTTAAAAACTTTTCAAGAATTACTAAACCCCTTTACGACATTCTGAAGAGCAATGAGAAAAATGAGTGCGCAAAGAAAGTAAATTGCAGAGTACTAACTAAGAGGAAAAGTCACATGGTGCCATCCAATAAGCTGATTGATTGTCTCATTCAACCTCCAATATTGGGGTTCCCAGACTTTTCCAAAGCATTCAAATAATAGCATACAGTTCAAGAACACTGACCAATCTAGAGAAACTACCAGCTGCTCAGTGGGAAGCTGGATTTTCTTGCCCTCCCAAAGCCTTTGAAATAGCTTTATAACCCTTTCCAGACTGATACATGTCAACTATTTTGTTTCTCATCTGTTCTTTAATTTCTAAAGATCACGGCATTATGTGTTGCCCTTTAAGCATGCTTCACTTTGTCAGACAGGTTCTATTGAAGTGATTTCTTGATTCAACAGGTCTGGCAATAATCAGGCTTGGGTGTGGCTAGTGAAATTCAACTCAGCTTTTTAAATAATGTGGTTAATCACAGTTTAAATACTTTTTTCTTTTTTTTTTCACGTAGGGCCAGGTAGGTTTGGACAACTTTTTTTTATGTGTTTTTTAAACTTGATCACCTCAAGCATTGAATTCCAGTTCCCAGTTCCTGCTCGACACATTCACTGGTCCAGTTTTAAAGGAACACACTCCAGACAGAGTTCTCCTATTTTCCACACATTCGCATCTTAACCCTCTAAGTACCAAAGCCGCAAAATTACGAAAAGACATCATACTTAATAAAATAGGCTGTAGTTCCTAATATGGTGTAATATCCCATTTGTGTTCCCTACCACTAGATAGCAGACATGTAGTACTTCGATTCTAGACCAACATTACGTCATGTTCCTATTCAAAGTGTTCAAGGAAATAGCAAAGCAAGTGAGCTATCGTGTCATTGATGTGGAAGCAGTTCAGTTCATAGTGTGCGAGTAAATTGTGAGATTGTGATTTGTGAGAGAATATCGCCAAATGGCTAATACAAAGTTGTACTGTGGGATGTGTTGCAAATGTTGTTCTGACTCTGAAGGGGAATATTTGCCTTTTGGAAATGACGAATGGTCGTGTAATAGTCACGCTTCTCCCAGTACATCTTTGCAGCGCATTGGTGCCGCTTTGCAAGGTGAGAGTGTTCACAAAGCACAAACAAATTATCATTTTGACCCTTTGCCCAACGGGGATGTGGGTGGCAGGGGTGAACGTGGTCGTAGTGTCCATAGGAGAGCTGTTGCTGATCATGCACACTCTAAGGGCCGCCGGCTGACAGTACAGGTGCGGTCAGTGTGGGGAAGGTGCGCTCTGCACTGTGCCATGCAATGAGAGGTTGGTACGATACTCTCAAGAAAAATATAAACTTTGTCACCTAGATACCTGATTGGGCAGAGAGCTGGTCAACTGATCAAAAAATAGGCACATGCATTTTACTAATAATATAGTAATAATTTACTACTTTTTCCTGGTTTCCTGTTTTTTTTCTGATCATTTGGAATGAGAATAAAAAGACAGAAAACAAACAAAAGTACATGTATTTTACTATGGCACAGTAATAAAGTAATAATGTACTACTTTTCTCATTTTTCCCCTGATCATTTGGAATGAGAATTTTTTACTACTATATAGTGTAGTAATATAGTAATAATTTAGTACTAAACAAACATCCATACTTTCTCCTGTTTTATTGTTGGCTTCCTCTTTTCTGATCGTTTGGAATGAGAATAAAAAGACACACACACAAAAAAACATGCAAATAAGTTCAAACATCAATTCAATATCTAATATTTCCTGAATATTATGTAATGCGAGATGGCCGCCCCCTGATGACGTCATAATATGCATATTAGATTAATATACTTATAGCCCACATAAACTTTCGGTCATGCCCAACATTTTTCTAATTCACAGTAGATCTCTATCTTTAAGCCCTTTCAAGCCACTAGCATTTGAAATCTTGATGTCAAAAAAGAATAATTTTACAGGTTATTGCCCCTTTATTCCCCAAACTTAGCATATTATACCCTTATACCTTCGCGGAGGTACTAAATAAGTACACTATAATTACAAAAAAGTTATGCTGTAAATTCTATTAACTAACGCAGTGTTTCCGCCGCTTTGTTCAGTGCCGAATTCTCCAAACGCACAAATCCTCTCATTATAACAAAGTGCAGACAGGGTGTAAATAAGAGATTCACTGTGCAGTGAAGAGAGCTTAGTTGATTATAATAGAACTTTGTGAGAATGCGATGAACTAAGAAGAGTGACCACTTTTAGACAAGGCAAGTTTATTTATATAGCACATTTCCTACACAATGGTAATTCAAAGTGCTTTACATAAAAAGAAGTAACATAATCATAAAAAATAATCACATCAATAAAACCAGAAATGTAAAAAAAAAAAGTTTAAAATGATTTAAAATTTGATTTATTTAGAACAGTTTAATAAATGTGATTGGCCTTATTGATTTAATACAACAGTTCAATAATCAAGAAGTTAATATTAAGTGACTTACGTTGTCTGACTATAACACTATTGTCTGATTTTGCTCTATTTCATCGAAAATAGTTTCAAACAGTCACAGCTGAGCAGCTGTGCATCTCAAAGCAAACACAGCATTGTTTCATTTTATGAAGAAACATGTTTTTAAACAGATCTAGTCAATCAATGATTCAATTACCCATTCATAAGACTGTCACTTGCTTCATTCCTGGATGAATCAGCTGGTCGATAAATGATTCAGTGATAAAATCAAGTGACTTGCCACTCCCTACTTGCAGTTAGAGTACCATTTTTAAAGTATACATTAACATACACTAGCATTCACATCACTGATGAGCTGGTAGAGATCATTGGGAAGTGGATGAAAAACCAGCTACTAACTGAAATATCAAAGGTATCTGCCTGGTGCCTTATGGTGGATGAGACCACAGACATTTCAGTTGAAAAACAACTTGGTGTTGTAATCAAGTATGATGTGTTGTAGCAATCTGAACTTCCAAATTTTATTTTTTTTTACATTTTCATTACTTTTAATCTATGCACTTACCAATAAGCATATAATATTTTTATAAATACATAAATAATATTAATATTTTTCTTGATGTAGATGATGTTGGTCAGATCTAAAGATGCTGCCAATATCCAGAGTTTAACAAGTGGCTAAGGTTAATGCTTGAGATGCTACCACCATAACAGAAACCATACTAAACATCATAACAGCAGACAAATACCTTCCTGCAGCCACTCTTGCAAAATATTAGAATATAACATTAAATATGTTATAAATTTTAACTTTTGAATTAAATTTCAAGGCAAGAAAAATGGAGTGAGTAAGAGGCTTAAAGACCATTTCCCCCTAACTTATCACTGTCTCATGTGTTGCCCATCACCCCAGTCTTGCAGTGTCAGATTGCATGAACAAATGGGGAATGTCTTACCTGACAAAATACTGCAAAACCATGTCAACAAGTTTTGCATAAAGCAAGCAGTACAAGAAAAAGAAGTCTCAGTTAAATGGAAAAATTATTTGAGCTTTCACAGCTAAAACGACAAGTGTGATTCTTAATTATCTTTATCTCTTCAGGACACAAATTAAGATATTTCTGATGAAATCCAAGAACTTTCTGATCCAGGAATGCAGTAAGTACATCATTAAAATGGTTGATGTGACATCAGTGGTTCTACTGTAATTTTACAAAGCTATTAGAATACTTTTTGTGCACAGAGATAATAATAATAATGACGTTATTCAACAATTCTCCTCCATGTCACCCCAGCACCATTATGGAGAGTATCAGAATGCATGGGTTTGGAACAACGTGAGAATTTATATTTTTGGGTGAACTATCCCTTAAAAAACTTGGCAAATGAAACTTTTTTTTTTTGCTTTTTTGTCTTTTTGCCTTTAAGCTTTTGCATTCTTCAGTGCTTTTGCAGGCTTGCTACATGCCTGCTGCTTGACATCATGAGGCATCTAGTCTCATCTAGTCATTTAGTCTTCTTATTCCATTGAGTCTCATTTACTAAGTTAAGTTTTGCCACAAAGCCATGACTCCGATTTTGTCTTTGCCTGCCTCAAGCTTCAAGCAGCCAAAGAGACTCCACATACACTCTTCAGCAAACATCCAAAGTGGTTGGCTTCCCAGGATCCCTCCACATGCTACTAAACCTGCAGTCAGTCAGTGAACCTGGAAAGCCCCCTTTTAGTGTAGTGTTTGTTAAGAAATTTGCTAAGAAATGATCAAAATCTTCAGCTGTTAAAAGAGGTGGTGGAGGGGGACTGAGGAGAGAACTGAATGTTTTGAAGTGCTTGCATGTGTCTGATGTGCTGTTGATCTTGTGAAAAATATGATGATTTTGGGCTTATATAGACTGACGCATATTCAGGTTAGAAAGCAGCTGGCAGAGGAGTTGGTGGCACACAGGTAGTAAGTTGTAGATTCGAATGATAATTTTAATTATGAAACACCATCAACTTTAAATTTACATTACATTTACATTTAATCATTAAGCAAATTCTTTTATGCAAAGTAATTTACAATAGATAACAGAAGTAGGCAAACCAATAAGTGTTTTTTACACTCTTTCTTATACAAAAATGACTAAAAGTTAAAATCTTGATGCAAGTATGTCTGTGCCTCCAAAAATATCTCAACAATGTAAGCATTGAGATGTTGTAATTTATGATGATTCAGAATAGTCCTGACGGTGGTTAATTCACAATTTTAGTCATTTGGCATGTTAGCTTGCAAATTTGTCTTGTATTGGAATACAATTTTAGTAGGAAATAGTAATAGCAGCAGCAAATGGTCAGTGTTTACCTAATTAAAGTGACTGAAAATGTCTCAGGTTATGCATGTAACCATGGTTCCCTGAGAATTGGGACGAGACGTTGCGTCCTCTAGAGGGCACTATGGGAACGCTGTCAGAAGCATGAATGAAAAAATGACAATGAACTTGACATTGGCAGGCGGAAGCCTATGACATAAGCAAATGAGCGACTGCAGGTATAAAAGGGCACCTGTAGAATACATCATCCTCTTTTTTGTCTGAGGAGACACAGACATGATACTGAAGCATGGCACAGGGACGAAGCGTCTCATTCCCTATTCTCAGGGAACCATGGTTACATACGTAACCTGAGACGTTCCCTTCTGAAAGGGAACTCCACATTGCTTCCTTTAGAGGGCGCTATGGGCATGGTATACCAACACCGCCATGCTGAGAAATGAGTGCCCAGGTAACTGTTTCCCCAAGTCAAGACTTAAGGAACAGCATCCCTGTTAGTGAAACCGCTAGGCTCTACGGCAGGCTCAAGCTCCAATCATCATAGACTAACTCACCTGCCAGAGTCTGGACGCTCTAAGAGTGGAGGGTTCTCAGCATAATGACTCCCAAAGCGAGAGGAGACCTAGCTACACTCAACACCAGAGGCAGTTAGTGAGGCTCAAAATAGAAACAGCCTACAACTCACATTACTGCCTAAGCGGAGCTCCGGAACTCTCTAAAATGAGAGGAAACCTAACAACGCTTTACCCTAGTAGAGGAGCTCTTAAGAGAGCAGGCCTCAGCATAACAACTCTCTAAACCGAGAGCAGGTCTGACAACACTCAACACTAAAGACATTTAGTGAGGCTCATAAAAAAAAATGAGTCTACATTCTTTAGTACTGTCTAAGCGGAGCTCTGGAGAGCAGAGGCTTCAGCAGAATGACTCTCCTAAACGAGAGGAAGCCAACAGGAGCCGCCCACGGAGCGAGGAATTTCAACCCCTCAGAAAGGGAGAGAAATCAAGGGCCCGAAAGGAAGCACCCTGCTCACCATAACCCTCAATGCTGAGGGGAGCAATGCTTCAAAGTGTGTTTGTAGAGACACGGGTTGAGTGGAGCCCAAGGTACTGCTTCAAAGTGTGTTTGTAGAGACACGGGTTGAGTGGAGCCCGTAACCCTTACCATACAGGGTTTCAGAAAGTGCACAGACTCTTGCGTGCGCACTGACCACACTTATGTGGATTTTAGAAAGTGTGCAAAAGTACTCAACTTGCACACTTACCACTTATGTGGATTTTAGAAAGTGCGAAAAAAGTGTTTCAATGTGGACAATTACCACTAACTTTCATTATACTACTTGGCATTCACACCAATAACTGCAGAATCGGCTACTTCTCCCAAAGGAATTCAAAGAGCCTATTTCCTCCCATCTGCCAATTCTGAAACTCCATTAATTATTAACTAACGAGTAACAATGCTCAGTTGTATGTCTGCATTTAATAGAAGTGACAACGTGATTCCGCAACAGAGGACTTTTGTTGGACAATACCCCCGCAAATCAGAAAAACTAATCAGGAGCTAATTTTGTGACGTCGACATCATGTGTAAGCTTCCTGTCAGCCTTGTTGTTTTCCCGATTAAAAGAGTTGACGACATTAACTCTTTTCACAAGATACAAGGACCCTGTGTATCAAGAAGCATCTCATGATCACAACGTATGGAAAACCCCGCGGCCCCACAGGAATCATTAATAATTAATGGTCCTCAACACAAAGGATCCATATAGGATCCATCCCATGACTCTGCTTCCTGCTTGGTTGGGAAGTTTTCTACAAACTGAACTTTTCAATAAATGATCTCAAAGGACAACCAATTGAGAAATATGAAGGTTAATTATATTCACAAATAATATGTTTTATGTCTTATATATGTTTGATGTGTTCAAATGTAAATCGGTGCAACTTTAATCAATGTTTTACTGGTTTTAGCAGATAGTGCTATTAAATGTGTGTAAGATATGGAAAGTTTAGTGTTGGAACAAAAGCTCGCGTTATTTGCTTAAACTGGAGCTAATGAAATGTCCAAATTCTGTATTGGGTGCATATTATGACACTTTATAAGGTATTCACGAAAGTTCCACAATGGAGTTCATCTCACATGACGATTGCCACAGGATGCTTAATCAATGCACAAAGAGAAACAGTACGGGGCATGTCTAAGTTCTGCAACAGCATCCCATTGGAAGATCGCGTCGTGGGATGGACCAAATCCTCTTTGGATAAAAACTCCAATGCCTGAACTAATTCAGTGCACGCTTCCTTCTTTGCCATGGCTTGACTACCTACTCCAACGCTGCTAGCGTTCTTGTCATCCAGAACTCAAAACACTCCGTTGAAACTTCGTGACTGCCAAGAATCTTCGAAGTCTTGCAAACCGCGAAACTATCCGAAGGAATTCCGAAGCTCTATGTAACCAGGCAACCAACCAATCACCAGGAGGGTTTTCCCAAAAGACGTCATCCAAACGACATATCTGCAACCAACCCGAGGCGTGGGGATTCCCTGAGACGAGGCAACAAGCGAATCTCCAACTCCGCTTTTCAGCGCAAATGCAAGTAAAACAAACAAACTTCATTCCTTGCTGAAATAAGTGCAGACTGATCTTAAGCAGTAAAGATAAGACACATCTCTGCTTTTGTGATTTTCTTGGTGCGATCTAACGAATAACTTACTCCTGGGACTTCATTCAAATTCCATAATCATCCTCTTCAGTAACTGTGTGTATGTACGTGTGTGTGTATGTATGTGTATGTCCATTAGGTTTTAGATTCATGTAATAGAGTAGCTCAATAAATTCTTGTTTCATTTATAAAGAAGTATTGTCTTGTGTAGTGTATTTTAAGATTAAACTTTGCCCAGATCCTATGCTACCTAGCTCGTAGTTTATAAATTATCATTCTGTTTGTATTCTCATAAAGCCATGAAGTAATATAAACAGAATTGAAAGGATATACTGAACTCTGTGTTCGCTGGACGAACCGTTGATGAAGTATAAACGAATTAAATTTTGGAATCAGTTCAATTAGAGCAATTCGAATCTTTAGATTCGATTCTTCTCAAAATAAATGAGCTAATATTTCCTTACAATGTTTTTTATGAAAATAAATGAGAGCTTGTGTTTGTAGAGACAGGTTTTGAGTGGTGAGCTATGTGGAGAGGAGGCTTCAGCAGGATGACTCTAAAACGAGAGGAAACCTACCACGCTCAACCCTGGTAGGGAAGATCTTAAGAGTGGAGGTCTCAGCATAATGACTCCTTAAGTGAGAGGAGACCTGGCTACACTCAGCGCTAAAGACAGTTAGCGAGGCCCACAGAAAAAGGACCCTACCTACCAATAGTACTATCTAAGCGGAGCTATGGCGAGCGGAGGCTTCAGCAGAATGACTCTCTTAAATGAGAGGAAACCTAACAACACTCAATCCTAGTTTGAGCTCTTAAAAGTGGAGGCCTCAGCATAACGACTCTCTAAACCGGGAGGAGACCTAACCACACTCAGCATCAAAAGCAGTTATTGAGGCTCCAAATAGAAGAGCCTACACTCATATTACTGCCTAGGTGGGGAGCGGAGGTTTCAGCAGGACGAATTTTGAAAACAAGAGGAAACCTGACAACACTCAACCCTGGCAGGGGAGCTCTTAAGAGTGGAGGCCTCAGCATGACGACTCTCTAGAACGAGAGGAGACCTGACTACACTCAGTGCTAGAGACAGTTAACGAGGCTAACAAAAAAGAGCCTACCTACCAAAAATACTGCCTAAGCAGAGCTCTGAAGAGCGGAGGTTTCAACAGGATGACTCTCTTAAACAAAAGGAAGCCTAACAACACTCAACCCTCTTAGCCACGGGGTGAGGAATTCAACTCCTCAGAAGGGGAGAGAACTCGAGCACCCGATAGGAAACACCCTGCTCACAATAACCCTCAATGCTGAGGGGAGCGATGCTTCAAAGTGTGTTAGTAGAGTCACACTGGTTAAGTGGAGCCCAAGGTACTGGGGTCTAACCAACTCAGAGAAAGGGAATGAAGCTAATACGCGTAACCCTTACCGTACAGGATTTCAGAAAGTGTGCAGCCTTGCGTGCGCACTGACCACTTATGTGGATTTTAGAAAGAGTGCAAAAGTGCTCAGCGTGCACACTTACCACCATGTGGATTTCAGAAAGTACACAAATGTTTAGCATGTGTACTTAAAGCTTCCCCAGCATCAGCTCAGATAGCCAGAGGCACTGAACCGAATGGGAGAGGTGAGCTCAAATAAGCTCTGGGGAGCGGAGGCTTCAGCAGGATGACTCTCTGAAATGAGAGGAAACCTAACAATGATTGACCCTGGTAGGGGAGCTCTTAAGAGTGGAGGCCTCAGCATAATGACTCTCTAAACCGAGAGGAGACCTAGCCACACTCAGTGTCAAAGGCAGTTAGTGAGGCTCAAAAAGAACAAACCTACAAACTCCTGTTACCACCAAAGACGGATCTTTGAAAAGCGCAAGCTTCAGCAGGATGACTCCCTTAAGCGAGAGGAAGCCTAACAACACTCAGCCCTGTAGAGAAACTCTTAAGAGTGGAGGCCTCAGCATGAGGACTCTCTAGAACGAGAGGAGACCTGACCACACTCAATGCTAAAGACAGTTAGCGTGGCTCACAAAAAAGGAGCCTACCTACCAATAGTACTCTCACCTTGAGGACAGAAGGAGGCTAAACTAGGTACTAGTACCAACTCCAGACACTTTTTGATTCTGGCCCTGTCTAGGCCGGAAACTGTCCCCTTAGTTCCTTCCTTCTATTCCTGCATTCACGTCTCCTCTGCGACCGACTCCTCCTAGGAGGAGGACCGCGAGTAGCCACACTAGCTACCTGGCCCTGGCTCCGACCCGCAGACCAGAATGGGTCAAGTCCCCACTCGTGCTTGGATGCAGACGTAGACTGGCGGTGTATAAAAGATTTATACGTTGCCGAGCACACCTTCGCTTTCCTGAATTTACCGACCACCATCTCAACGGATGTGCCGAACAATTCAGAGGGGGAAACCGGCGTTTCTCCCCGATGTCAGCCAGGTTCACCCACAGGTGCCTCTCCGTGGCCACCATTGCCACCATAGACCTAACAATCGCGGCAGCTGTCTGCTTGGTGGCCCTCTTGCCCTCTAGTGGCAGCTGTCTGCTTGGTCTTTTCCTAGCCCTCTTGCGTAAAATATTACGCATGATGAAAAGATGGCGCCGGTGTGTATGGCGTGCCGTCCACTGTCTGTATTACTCACTATATTTTTATTGACTTTACTGTTTTTATATGGTCATTCGTTGTTTGTTTATGATTGCCAACAACTTACTGATATCTATCAAGCTATGTCAAAGTCTTTTGGGTTTCACTCCAATCTAAAAAATGATGAGTTCTACTCATCACCTACACAGTCAAGTTCCTTTGATTACCTATGCTGGCGTGAGATGCCGGAGACGACATGGGTGGCGCGGCTGTGTGAATGAAAAGCCTGCCTGATTTGTCTGATTCGGTTTGCCGCTTCCAAATCTCCCGGGGCTTGGCGAAAAGTGGTTGTTCGTGGATTTGTTCAACTGTTCCAGATTTGCTTCCGAGGATTACCCGTTAGAGTTCTCCACGACTTCGCCATTGAAAAGCAAATCACTGCAACTTGTGCTCACTTCGCACTTCTGATGCTCAGCAGGATCCACCGCAGCTCAGGATGGGGCTTGCCAACGTGTGATCCTTGGCAAACTAAATTTTCATCTGTAACAACCTCATCTCTTTTAACAATCTGGATTTCTTCCTTGTGTGTTACATCTGGTTACGGGAAGAAAGTAAATAACAGAGGTTTATTATACTCAAGTACTCGACAATGACAAAAGACAGTTTCATTGGACAAAGCACAGATGAGTGAAGTCGGGCTTTGAAGCAGGCAGGCAGGCTGAAGATACCACCGCTCAGGACAGCGACGCAGGGATTCAATTGGGGTTTTTGTGCCGGCGGGTGGATCCTTACAGAACGAAGAGCCAAGACCAGGAAGCACATGAACAGCCGGAACCACCAGACACACTGAAACAATCCGACAACACGGCTGGGTGAGACACAGGTTTAAATAGCCTCGGTGATGAGTGCCGCAGGTGGCAGTGATCAGAGTGATAGGTAATCAGTAACCGCGCCTCCAACACAACCGGACGCACAGAGAAGGTGAGACAGTGAATTCATGAACCGTGAAGTTGTTAATTAATCGTGGATAAAATAAGGTGGTACGAGGAGTGGTGTTGAGTGAGTGTCTTGATGCCCAATTCTGATTTGTTGCCTATATCCTGATTTGTTGCCTATATATTTTTTTGGCCGTCCGTTTACACGTTCTTTCAATTGTGACCCATATCCGATTCATGTGTTAATACTTGCCATACCACCTGAAACATCGCGCATGCGTTGTTGTCATTTACCGCCTCCACATGTGCTTCCTCGTGAGAATAATGTGACTTGTGCTGAGAAAACGAGTCATTCTCCATTAAAAGACCTTCAAAATGATTTATGATTTGTTGGAATCGGACAAAAAAATTACAGAGTCACACCCATTTTAAGTCGATAGTGAAGTCCTCCGTCTTTTCTTATTAATTACAGCTGTGTTTTTTTTTATTTTTTATTTTTTTTATCTTTGCTATTATAAATAAGAACAGATGCAAAAAAAAAACAAACAAACAAACAGTAGAACAAATAGAAACAAATAATGCATTACCTTTATCATTTTATATCTAAACTAGAGCAAAACTGAAAATCTGCCTATTTCTGACTCTGTTACATTTACATTTAGTCATTTTGCAGACACTTTTAACCAAAGTGACTTACAATTGGGGGATACATGAAGAGATTCTTCTTAAAGAGGCAAACAGACACAGGAAGTGCTTGTAATACCAAGTTTTAGACATTGTTCAAATAAGCACAAGCTAGAAAGTGAAGGAATAAATAAAGAGAAACACTTTTTATTGTTACGATGAAGTCAGGTAGTTTAGAAAGAGATGAGTTTTCAGCTGTCGCTTGAAAATTAGCAAGGATTCAGCATTCCGTATAGGGTTGGAAAGATCATTCCACCAGCCAGAAAAGGTGAACAAGAATGTTCTGGAAAGTGATTTTGAGCCTCTCTGTGATGGTACCACAAGGCGTAGCTCACTAGCAGATCTCAGATTTCTGGAGGGGGATGTAGATTCATAATAGTGAGTGGAAGTAGGCAGGTGCTGAGCCTGTGGCTTTTCTATATGCAATCATCAATGTCTTGAACTTGATATGAGCAGCAACCGGTATCCAGTGCAAGGAGATAAAGAGAAGTGTAACATGGGCTCTTTTGGGCTCGTTGAAGACCAGTCGTGCCGCTGCATTCTGAATCATTTGTAGAGGTTTGATTGTTATTGAGGGGTGTCCAGCCAGAAGAGCATTGCAGTAGTCCAGCCTAGAAATAACAAGGGCCTGGACAAGAAGTTGTGCAGCATGCTCCGTTAGAAAGGGGCCTGATCTTTCTGATGTTGTGCAATACAAACCTGCAAGACCGAGCAGTCTTTGCAATGTGGTCTTTGAAGGTCAGGCTGGTCATCAATGGTAACACCGAGATTTCTGACCCAAGTTGATGTGGTAATTGTAGAAGAGCCTAGCTGGATGGTGAAATCATGCTGTAGAGTTGGAGTGGAAGGGAAGACAAGAAGCTCAGTCTTTGCCAGGTTGAGCTGTAGGTGATATTCTTTCATCCATGCCGAGATGTCTGCCAGGCAGCCTGAGATCCGTGCAGCTACTGTTGGATCATCTGGTTGAGATGAAAGGTAGAGCTGTGTGTCATCAGCATAGAAATGGTAGGAGAATCCATGTGCCTGTATGATGGGACCCAGTGATGTTGTGTATATGGAGAAGAGGAGGGGTCCAAGAATTGATCCCTGAGGAACCCCAGTGACAAGTTGATGTGCTTTGGATACCTCCCCTCTCCAAGCCACCCTGAAAGACCTACCAGTGAGATAGGATTCAAACCAGCAAAGTGGAATCCCTGTAATGCCCAGTGGTGAGAGGGCAGACAGAAGGATCTGATGATTGACAGTGTCAAAAGCAGCAGATAGATCCAGCAGAATAAGAAATGATGATTTTGAATCAGCTTTTGTAATCCACAGGGCTTCTGTGACTTAAAGTAGTGCAGTCTCCAATGAATGGCCACTCCTAAAACCTGACTGGTTAGCGTCCAGTTTGTTGTTCTGTGAAAGAAACAATGATATCTGGTTGAAAACAACTCTTTAGAGGGTTTTCGCTATGAATGGAAGGAGAGGGACAGGTCTGTAGCTATTTATAAGTGAAGTGTTTAACCCTCTGGAGTCGATTAACGCGTATACGCGTTTTGGGGTATTTTCTCCTGATAACTCCGAAAAGAACTTAAATTACACTTTCAGTTTTGATCGTACAGATAAGAGCAATACATCAATCGAATCTGTAAAGGGTCTAATTTTTTGTATACAGACATAATAACAACAAATCTTTGTGCACTTATAAAATAAAGATAACAAACAAGGAGTGCTGTCTGCAGCCTTTGTCTGCGCTGATCTTCAGTTACAAATGCGTCATTAAAATGAACTGTAACTCAGTGAATACTCAACGAAGAGACATGAGAGAGATATCTATAGAAAGCCTGACATGTCTACTTTTAAACTAAACAAGTGCTGCTGAAAACAAATATTCTGTGATAAAGTAATCCATATGAAAACAACGCGATGTCCGTTTTTCACGTCTCCCTTCATTATCTTCTAATGCGACCACGCCCCCGCACCGAGCGCGCTTTTGAGATTCAAATGTTTCACTGAAGCGCGTGGCTTTTGAATACGCCCACACAACAGAAGACAATGCAGCGAGATTGTTCTTCAAGTTTTTTTTTATTTTACTGTTTGCTTCGCGATGAGATGAATAAGACATAATTCACCCCAAAAAGATGTGATGTGGTTGAGGATTTGAGATTTGGATTTCCTCAGAAAAAAGAGAATGAAGCTCTTTATTCAGCAGAGATCATAAACATGAGTAAGTCTCTTTTTATTTATTTATATACTTGTACTAGTTTTCACATAACGTGTAAACATTTTACTAGTTAGACTTTTTCCAAAGACTTTTTCCAAACTATAATTCCTGACTAAATGTATAATCAAGTGAAATATTATGAAGTTTCAATAACAATATACACTACTATACCATTCAAAAGCTTGATGTACATAATATAAATGTAACAATAAATGTAACTGTAACAAATGTAACAATCATTGCTGTTCTTTCAATTTATCCCCCCTAAAAAACCTAAAAAAATATTCTCAGCTCTTTTCAACATTAATAATAATAATAATAATAATAATAATAATGATAATAATAACAATAAATGTTTTTTTGTAGAAAATGAGATTGTTAAAAGGATTTCTGAAGGATTGTGTGACTGGAGTAATGATGCAAAAAATTAAGTTTGAAAGTCAGCTTTGATTGTTCCTAATAAACTGTTTAACTGCACTCACAAGTGAATATTAAATTATGTTGTGGGATAATTAAAGATATTCTAAATAAACTACAAACATAAAATTATATACATTTATTTTGTCCTCACATTCTTTCTTGTAACTCATCCCTCTCAGTGACACAGCTGACTGAATGGCTCATTATGCAGCTCATTATGCAGGCCTTTGTCTTCTCAGGTGTGAATTCATGATAGTTGACGCCTACTCGCATATGACTTTTACCAACAAAAAGTGTCTTAGAAAATTTATATCAATATATTGTTTTCTGTAAGTGAGTAAACAAGATGATTTTCACATCATTTAGAAAAAAATAATTCTAGGCTACAAGCTCCAGTTCTCAAAATTCCTGGGAACCAATTTTCTGTATGTGTTTTATTGCCTTATTCGAGTGATTTAACATTTTTAGTTTTTCACTAACCACGCATAACATTTTTTTTCTCAAAAACACAATCATGTGCATACATGCTGCTCACATATTATTATAGCACGGTTTGTGCTGATTACAGTGAGATTAGACTTTAGCCATTTAAATATTTATAAGAAACTGAAAAAAGCACAAATGTCAGGGCATGACAAAACTTCTCCAGGCCCCAAAAATACCCGTAGACTCCAGAGGGTTAATGTAGGTTTCTTGAGTAGTGGGGTTACCCGAGCCTGCTTGAATGCAGTGGGGAAGGTGCCTGTGAGGAGAGATGTGTTGATGTGTGTGAATGCAGGTAAAAGTGTAGGGGAGATTGCTTGGAGGAGGGGTGAGGGGGTTGACTCTAGAGGGCATGTTGTAGGATTGCTGGAGAGAAGTTTTGATACTTCTGCCTCCAGAAGGAGAAGATGGGAGTTTTAGCAGTGGGTGTGGTTGGTTTGAAGTCCTGTGTGTGAGGCTGAGAATTGACTACTGATTGTTCTGGTTTTGTCTGTGAAGTGTGGCGGGGTGAAGAAGGACACGACGAGTAGGTGCAGGTGAGTTCCCCGAAGGGTGGATTTTATTAATAATGAAGGTGGTGTAAGGCGGTGAGAAGATGGGGTCCGTTGCGGGGTGCTCAGCTTCCTCTGTGCTCTTGTGTGCGGTGGCAGTGTGGGTCCGTTGTGCTCTCCCGTGTGCGGTGGGGCTGGCGGTCACACACTGCTCTCTGTAAGCAAGACAGACACGGAAGGTTAGCTGGCTCTGCTGGAGACATCGCTCCCCTCTGTGTTCGGTTGCTGTGCTTAAGTAGGCAGTCTTTGATGATCCGCAGGTGTGGCCGCTCAGCCCGTGACAAGCAGGAGCAGTTGTGTGACTGCTCGGTTTCCAGGGCGACGCTGATGAGAGCTCGGGACACGTGTCACACTCCCCCCCCCTAAGCGTCGTCCTAGTCCTGTGGAGAAGCGGGGAGACTGGGGGAGGGCGGGGAGTGGACCCTGACAGACCTGCGAAAGCTACCCAAACCCGAGAGAGTCCGTCGGCGTTGGCGCTGGCCGTCCCCGCTCGATGTTGC
Organism: Cyprinus carpio; assembly: GCF_018340385.1. NCBI lineage: Eukaryota > Metazoa > Chordata > Actinopteri > Cypriniformes > Cyprinidae > Cyprinus > Cyprinus carpio. The sequence goes on along the minus strand of NW_024879238.1, from coordinate 3,055,762 downwards.
ACGGTGAAGTTGAAGTCCTGGAGCGCCAGGAACCACCGCGTCACTCTCGCGTTCATCTCCTTGGCCCGGGCCATCCACTGCAAGGGGGCGTGATCTGTAATGAGAGTGAAGGGGCGGCCGAGGAGGTAATACCTGAGCTCCAGGACTGCCCACTTGACGGCCAGCGCCTCCCTCTCCACTGTAGCGTACCGTCGTTCCGTGGGGGTCAGCTTTCGGCTTATGTAGACCACCGGGTGTTCCTCGCCGTCGTGGACCTGGGAGAGGACGGCTCCCAACCCGGTGTCGGATGCGTCCGTCTGCACCAGGAAGGGACAGTTAAAGTCGGGCGCTCGGAGTACCGGCTCTGTCGTGAGGGCTGCCTTTATCCGGTTGAACGCCTCCTCTGTCTCGGGAGTCCACTGTACCTTCTCCGGTTGCCCCTTCCTGGTCAGATCTGTCAGGGAAGAGGCTAAGGAGGAGAAGTTAGGGATAAAGCAGCGATAATACCCTGCCAACCCCAGAAAGGCCCGCACCTGTGTCTTGGAGGTGGGCCGGGGCGCGGAGAGGATCACTGCCACCTTCTTCTCCTGAGGTCGGATCAGGCCCCGACCCACCTGGTATCCCAGATACTTGGCTTCCGAGAGGGCCAGGTGACATTTTCGGGGGTTGGCAGTTAGTCCAGCCCGGCGTAGTTCCAATAGCACCCTCCGCAGCCGCTCTAGGTGGTCCTCCCTAGTCTCAGAGTTTATTACCACCACGTCGTCGATGTAGGCCGCCGCGTAGGCCTGATGCGGCCGGAGGATGACGTCCATCAGCCTCTGGAAGGTGGCCGGTGCTCCGTGGAGGCCGAAGGGAAGGACCTGGTATTGCCAGTGTCCATTTGGAGTCGAGAAGGCCGTCTTCGGCTTGGCCTGTTCCGAGAGGGGGACTTGCCAGTATCCCTTCGTGAGGTCGAGGGTTGATATAAACCGGGGCCCTTCCCAGACGATCCAGCAACTCATCGACGCGGGGCATCGGGTAGCAGTCAAACTCGGAGACTTCGTTGAGGCGGCGGAAGTCATTACAGAAGCGGAGGGTGCCGTCGGGCTTAGGAACCATGACGATGGGGCTGGACCATGGGCTGTGAGATGGTTCAATTACCCCTAACCTCAACATCTCCTGTACTTCCTCTTCGATGGCGTGTCTCCGAGCCTCAGGGACACGGTAGGGCCGCTGCCGGATGATGGTTCCGGGTGGCGTGCGGACGTCGTGTTCCAAGACATGGGTCCGCCCAGGTTGGGGGGAGAACACATCCGGAAACTGACTGACCAGGTGCTGCAGCTCGGTCTTCTGGGCGGCGGAGAGTTGAGGATCCAGGTCCACAACCACGGGAGCCGCTTTGGTGTAGGCCGAGAGCTGAGGCCCAGTTCCGACCCAGCGCTTCAGGAGGTTGATGTGATACAGCTGGTCCCTTCTCCGTCTTCCGGGTTGCCGCACTCGGTATGTGACGGGGCCGACCTTTTCGGTGACGGTGTACGGCCCCTGCCAGGTGGCCAAGAATTTGCAGGCGGCCGTCGGGACCAGAACCAGGACACGGTCTCCTCGCTGGAACTCCCGTGGTTGGGCCGCCCGATTATAGTGTCGCTGCTGGGCCTGTTGCGCCTTGACGAGGTGCTCCCGGACGATGGGCATCACTCGGTCGATCCGCTCCCGCATCTCCCGCACGTGCTCCACGGTGGTACGGTGTACGGCCGGTTGTTGCTCCCAGGCCTCTTGGGCCACGTCGAGCAGACCACGGGGCTGGCGGCCGAAGAGCAACTCAAACGGGGTGAAGCCGGTGGAGGCCTGAGGGACTTCCCGAACCCCGAAGAGTACGTATGGCAGCATGTTGTCCCAGTCTCTTTTATCTTCGGCCGTCACCCGGCGCAGCATCTGTTTCAGGGTCTGGTTAAACCGCTCGACGAGCCCGTTGGTCTGGGGGTGGTACACCGTAGTGCGGAGCTGCTGGACCTTCAGGAGTTTGCAGAGGTCCGCCATCATCTGGGACATGAACGGGGTGCCCTGGTCAGTCAGTATCTGGGATGGGATGCCGACCCGACTACACAGCAGGAAGAGTTCCTGGGCGATGGCTTTGGTAGTGGCCTTGCGGAGTGGAATGGCCTCAGGGTAGCGGGTGGCATAATCCACGATGACCAGGATGTGTTTGTGCCCCCGGGCGGACTTCGGCAGCGGCCCCACTAAGTCCATCCCGATCCACTCGAAGGGCACCTCAATGATGGGCAGCGGTATCAGCGGGTTGGGGGGGAGGGGTCCGTGGTGCGGTCCGCTGGCAGGTGGGGCAGGCATGGCAGAACCGCCGGACTTCGGCCTCCAGTCCCAGCCAGTGATAACCGGTCACGGAGGCGCTGGACGGTGTTCTGTACTCCTAGGTGTTCTGCCATGGGATGTGCGTGGGCTATCTCCATCACCGTTTCAGTCTTGCTGCGCGGGACCACCAGCAGCGTCTTTTCCTCCCCCCTCCGCTGTGCGACACAGTACAGCAGGCCATTTTTCACTATAAAGTGAGGGGTGGGGTGAGGTGCCGGTTGGATTTCCTTTCCATCTACCACCCTCACTTGACCCCAGCAGTGTTTTAACCGGTCGTCCGCGTGCTGCTCTTTGGAGAACCCTCCAGCCCCTGTCACCTGTTGGTACAGGTCATAATAAAGGTTAGGAGTTGGAGGGGGTGACTCACCATCTCTGGGGCTGTCCGAGGCCAGCAGCACGGGACGCCGTCGGTTCCTCTTGCTGGGTTTCCGGGACGGGCGGTTCCCGGCCGGGCCGGCAGGCTGAGTGACGGAGGCGAGCAGCTGGTCGAACCCTGGCCAGTCTCGCCCGAGGAGGACCGGTACCGGCAGATCCTTGACCAGTCCGACATCTATGGGCCAGGCGCCGGGTGGCGCAGCGATGGTAACTCGTCGAGCCGGCACGTCCCTGGTGTCGCCGTGCACACAGGTGATGGAGAGCTTCGTTTTGGCTTCCGCCGCGGGGCAACACCGCCGTCTTCACGAGGCTGACCGCGCTGCCGGATTCTGGAAGGGCGGGGAGGCTGAGTGAGTTTGGGTGGAAGTTGGCCCGCGGCGCGTTCTCCGTGTGCATGTTGGGTGGCCTCCGCCAGCTCGATGGCCTCTACCAGTTCGTCCACGTTTGCTGGGTTCCGCATGCCGGCTGCCTGACGTACCTCAGCTGTTATAGAAGTGGTGGAAAGTGGTGGAGGGGGACAGAGGAGAGAATTAAATGTTTTTAAGAAATAACGTGACTGATCTTGTTATTTGCACTGTTTTGTATTGTCCGATGCTCACGAAGTTGCTGCATTCACATCCAGAGATGAGAAATGGGTAGGTGAGGGAAGAGAGGAGGTTACTATGGAGGAAAGATGGGAGGGAGAAAGGTATAGGGGTTGGTGGCACACAGGTAGCAAAATGTAGTTTAAGCCTCTGGGGCCGACTAACGCTAGTATGCGTTTTGAGGCATCTTCTCCTGATAACATCAAAAAGAACTTAAATTACACTTTCAGTTTTGATCGTACAGATAAGAGCAATACATCAATCGAATCTGTAAAGGGTCTAATTTATTTGTATACACACATAATAACAACAAAACTTTGTTCATTTATAAAAATAAAGAAAACAATCTGGGTGCGCTGTCTGCAGCCTTGGTCTGCGGTGATCTTCATTTAAAAACGTGTCATTAAAATGAACTGTAACTCAGCAAATACTCAACACAGAGACATGAGAGATAGATCTATAGAAAGCTTGACATGTCTACTTTTAAGCAAGTGCTACTGAAAACAAATATTCTGTGATAAAGTAATCCATATGAAAACAATGAGATGTCCAGTCTTTCACGTCTCCCTTCATTATATCTAATGTGACCACGCCCACGTGCCAAGCGTGATTATAATCATCCATGTGAAGCTCATGGTGGGTAAACACCCCATAACAGCAAACAAAGCAGCAAGTTTTTTTTTACGTTTTACTTTGCACTTCGTGCTGAGAGGAATGAGACTGAATTCACCGCAGAAAAGACTTGCTGTGACAAATAAGAAAGAATTCACCCCAAGAAGATTTGGATTATCTTTGGATTATTGATGCAGCGGATTGATCAAGCAGAGATCCTAAACATGAGTAAGTCTTTTTTTTTTATCCTACTTGTATTAGTTTTCACATAACCTGTAGACATTTTACTAGTTAGACTTTTTTCAAACTTTAAATCCTGACTAAATGTATAATCAAGTGAAACATTATAATGTTTCATTCACAGCATCTAAATGTCTCACCATGCCAGGATGTTTTTGTCTTTTTTTATGTTATATAACATAAACAGCAATACAGTATATAAAAAAATAGTTGCTAGCCTAATGTCAGTAAGAATGGTTAGACAAAACTTTACTGAGATAGGCTATTCTCTGTTCACGAATATAGTCACATATATTTATAACTATATATACTGTATAGGCCTACATACAAAGCATGCTTGTGTTTATGAATGTAACTAAGCTTCTGTTCATAAATATCTACTGATAATATCACTGATAATATTTGTGCTATGTGGTAATTGTGTTCTTCTTTCTATAAATTAGTACTAGTATCAGTGACCATCACAATAATGTTAATAATGTAGTTCAAAAAAATGTATTTTGTCCTCAGAGTCTTTCTTGTAACTCTTCTCTCTCAGTCACACACCTGGCTGAAAGGCTCATTATGCAGCTCATTATGCGGGTCTTTGTCTTCTAGGGTGGGAATCTCAGCATTATGCATGATAGTGGACGCCTTCTTGCATATACCTTTCCTACACAAAAAGTGTCTTAAAAAATGTAAATCAATATATTGTTTTCTGTGAGCGAGGAATCAAGATGATTTTCACACCATTTTGAAGCAACTTTAGGCTTCAAAATCTGTTCTCAAAAGTCTTGTGAACAAATGTTCTCTAGGTGTTTTATTGCCTTATTTCAGTGACTTCAAAATTTTAGTTTTTCACTAACCACGCATAAACGTCGCTTTCTCAAAAACACAATCATGTACATACATGCTGCTCACATATTATTGTAGCCCATTTGTGCTGATTACAGTATTATTAGACTTTAGCCATTTATGTGTTTATAAGCAACTGAAAAAACACAAATATCAGGGCATGTCAAAACTTCTATAGGCCCCCAAAACACCCTCAGGTGAGGGAGGTCAGAGATATGTAGGGGTTTTACAAGAATGTTGTCTGCAATACAATTGCGTGTGTAAATTAAGTCAAGTTGGTTGCCTGATTTGAGCGTGCTTGTAGTAGTAAGGCGTTTGAGATCAAATGAAGCAAGGAGTGAATGGAAGTCTGTAGCATAAGACTTGTCCAGTTGAATGTTGAAGTCGCCAAAGACTAAAAGTGGGCTGCCATCCTCCGGGAATGAGGACAGCAGGACACCCAGCTCCTCTAGGAAGGTGGATAGAATTTGCCCAGGAGGGCGGTAAACAACAACCTGGAGTTTTACAGGAGCTGTTACAGTAATCACATGAGATTCAAATGAGTTATAATTGCATAGGGGAGAGTGGGTTGAGTATTTCCAATTGTTAGAGAGAGCAGCTGGGGTTGCTGAGTCTTCTAGACGAATCCAGGTCTCAGTCAAGCCCAAGATGCTGAGTGTGGAGTTTAAAGGAAACACTGGTTGGTCTTTACACTCGTTGGTCTTTACACAAGGATGCTGAACACTTCCGCACAGACATCAGATAAATACACAGTCTAAGACACTAAAGTGAAAACAGCTGTGGCCACCTTCTAATTAGCACAGCCAATAGCCTATAGCAGGGCAATTCCTTCAAATCGAAACTAAAGTTTGCACTTAAATGCAGGAAGGGAGCAATGCAAATTACACAGGCTCCTTCTTAGTGGAGGGCAATTATTATAACCACCCGTAAGTGCAATCAAAAATACAAATGCCAATGAAAATGCAAATTAGAAATAGGCAGAAATCAAAATATTCCTTCCTAGCAGATCTATAAACAAGTATTTTTTATTTTGTTAAATATTGTAATTGTTTGTAAAAAGTTAATTACTGAATAAGACTAAATGTCTATATAACTACACTGAACAAAATTGTAAACGCAACACTTTTGTTTTTGCCCCCATTTTTCATGAGCTGAATTCAAAGATCTAGGACTTTTTCTTTGTACACAACAAAAGGCCTTTTTCTCTCAAATATTGTTCACAAATCTGTCTGAATCTGTGTTAGTGAGCACTTCTCCTTTGCCGAGATAATCCATCCACCCCACAGGTGTGGCATAACAAGATGCGGTTTAGACAGCATGATTATAGCACAGGTGTGCCTTAGGCTGGCCAAAATAAAAGGCCACTCTAAAATGTGCAGTTTTATCACAGCACAATGCCATAGATGTCGCAAGTTTTGAGGGAGTGTGCAATTGGCATGCTGACTGCAGGAATGTCCACCAGAGCTATTGTGTGATAAAATTGCACATTTTAGAGTGGCCTTTTATTGTGGCTAGCCTAAGGGCACACCTGTGCAATAATCATGCTGTCTAATCAGCATCTTGACATGCTACACCTTCTCGGCAAAGGAGAAGTGCTCTCTAACAAAGATTGAGACAGATTTGTGAACAATATTTGAGAGAAATAGGCCTTTTGTGTACATAGAAAAAGTCTTACATCTTTGAGTTGAGCTCATGAAAAATGGGGGCAAAAACAAAAGTGTTGTGTATAATTTTGTTCCGTGTATATACTGTTACAAATGATTTGTTTATTCTTAGTTTATGTTAGTTAATATATTAACTAATGTTAACTAATGACATGTTTTTGTAAAGTGTTACTATTTATTAATATAATAAATGACATTGAAAGCCCTCAGGCCAGTAAGTGGACAAATTATGTTTGTAAAATATTTATTTAATTTCTAAACATGTTACAAGTAAGACAACACAATTACAGTCCACAGTTTTACAAACAGTCAAAACGTTTTATATTACTCAAGGGGAGGGAGTAAGAAACCAGTATAGTTTTCAGATTGGTCTGGGAACTGCTTTCTGATGCGTGTAATTGCACAGGAGGGTATCACCACTCGGATGTGTCTGCCCAGGTACCCCCAGCACCATCTGACAAAATTTCTGTATGCAGGGTGTGTATGCGAAGAACTGTGAAAGCAATTGCATTGCTTATAGTCAATACATTGTAGAAACATACCCTGTTAAATGTCAGGCATTTTGATAACATACAGACATGTAACAATGCAGTTATTTTTAATAGTGTTTAACAAAACTGACCTGTTGAGGACAGGGTTTCTCATCTCCCCAAACAACTGGCGATATGTGCCATACACTGCCTGCAGGACGTATGGGTTAAGAGCGACAGGCTCAAAACCTGGGTGATCTGTTATACAGGCAACGCCATCCACCTGTCCACATCTGTGCATCGCCTGTTTGAAAGAAAGGACAGATTAATACTTGGTAAAATCTACAGCATAAATATGAGTATGTGCTTTTTCTTCAAAACTAAGGTGAAGTAAGTTTTTACCTGTGGTATGTCTTTACAACATACATTCTCCCAGGGACTGAGTCTGGAGCAGTTAACACATGAACACCTGTTCTAAAATTACAACATAAGCATTTTTATAATACTTTGCAACAGAAGATTTAGTTTCCGCTAAAATAACGTTATGTTTTTATGTACTATTCTGGCGTTTACATGCAAGATAAACTTTCAATTTGATAAATACATATTGTACTTTTTAGAAATATTTGGAAATACAAAAACATACCAGTGCGGGACGACTTTGATATGCACTTCATCAGTTTCGTCTTCACTTTCTCCCGTATGTATGTGAGGGGTCTGAAGGTTCAAACTGATAAGGCGCTAGACCTGCACTGTTGTCAATATGATCACAGTGTGATTCAGGGGATTCTGGTGGGGAGAAGTCCTCCACTTCCACACAGCTCTCAGAACCGCTGTAACTGCCAAGTACAACCGGCTGCAGCCTGCAGATCGAGGCGGGGCTGCATCTGGGGCGGGGCTGCATGTGTTGGCCCGCCCCATACCTACTCTGATTGGTTCGATCGTCTTTCTTAGACATGCATGATATGAAATGTGTGCGTAGTTTGTTTAAAAAGCTAAAAATGCTGTGCAGTTTTACAAAGCCTTCATTATAATGCACAGTTGTTTATTGTTAACTTGACTCACTATGTTTGATTTATTGAATCACGAGATGTTAGCTGCTGCAAGTTTAATCTTATGGACCAGTCGAATTCACGAATGAATCACTGGGACATTCTAAAACGCTTAACGTGAAAGTACGTGACTTAGGGCATTAAAACTGTGTTTTAAAAAGACCAAACTCAGTAAACAAATGATTAATAAAGCACTCTATTCACAGACAAGCAGATATGAGCGCAGAATTCGAACGCAAACACGTTTAATTACATGTTAAGCATTTTCCTCCCATTACCTGCTTTATCTGTAAATACAATGCTTTATTGAAAATGTTTACTGAGTTTGGTCTTTTTAAAACACGTTTTAATGCATTACACCACGTTAAGCGTTTTCCTTTTAGGCTATGGTTTCTATGGGGGAGGAAAATGCTTAACACGTAATTAAACGCATTGCATTCTTATTCTGGACTCACCTGCTTGTCTGTGAATAGAATACTTTAGTAATGTGTTTACTGAGTTTGGTCTTTAAAAAAAAAAAAAAAAACCTCTTAATGCATTAAGCATTAAATATTAATAATTGTCTTGTCATGCTATATAAATTAAAACAATACTTTCTCATACTCCGATGATATGAAAAGATCAAATTTACAAAAATTATTTAATTCATAATTCATTCTTCTATTTGATCCTCCCACTGTGGATAATAAACCCAATTCATTTATTAAATGTAGTTGGTTGTTCATCTGTTAGCCTAAAGATCAGTTTAATTTAGCAAAACAATAATTTCAGGGACATGGCGAGTTACAGGTTAATGATTTATTTATTTATTTATTTTCAGGTTTATTTAACAGGGACAATGCACACTAATAATACATAACTAGAAAAAAAGTTTGTTGAGACAAACTTTAAGTTGGCTTGAGAAAGCCTGACCAGAAAGTTTGAAGAAGTTTAAAGAAGTTAGAAATTTAAAGTAGTTCGAAGTTTAAAGTAGTTTAAAGTTAGATTGATAGATTAGTTGAAAGAAAGATATATTAGTTAGAAAGAATGACAGATTAGTTTGAAAGAGAGAATGATAGATAGATTAGTTAGAAAGAAAGATATATTAGTTAGAAAGAATGATAGATAGATTAGTTCAAAAGAAAGAATGATAGATAGATTAGTTTAGTTTGAAAGAATGATAGATAGATTAGTTTGAAAGAAAAAATGATAGATAGATAGATTAGTTAGAAAGAAAGATAGATTAGTTCAAAAGAAAGAATGATAGATTAGTTTGAAAGAATGATAGATTAGTTCAAAAGAAAGAATGATATATTAGTTAGAAAGAATGATAGATTAGTTAGAAAGAAAGATAGATTAGAAAGAGATAGATAGATAGAAGTGAAGTTAGAAAGAAGATAGATAGTTAGAAAAAACGATTGATTAGTTAGAAAGAAAAAAGAATGAAAAAAGATTAGTTAAAAGGAAAGAAAGAAAGAAAGATTACTTAGAAAGAGATAGTTGATTAGTTATTGATTAGTTAGAATGAAAAAAGATTCTAACATGTTATTAGCATGTTTCTAACATGATTAGCATGTTGCTAGCATGTCGCTAGTATGTTGCTAGCATGATTAGCATTTTGCTAGCATGTTTCTAGCATGACTAGCATGCGACTAGCATGTTGCTAGCATGATTAGCATTTTGCTTGTGTGTTTTCTTGTTTGTTGGATTATTTGCTTTTTTGTTGTTTGCATGCGACTAGCATGTTGCTAGCATGTTTCATGATTAGCATTTTGCTAGCAAGCAGATTAGCATTCGAGAGCATTGCGACTAGCAATGTTGTTAGCATGTTTTCTTTTATGATTTGATTTTTGTTTTGATAGTTTTTATTATTTTTATGGTTTGATTTTTGGTAGCATGTTGTTTTATGTTGTTAGCATGACTAGCATACGACTAGCATGTTGCTAGTATACTTCTAGCAAGATTAGCATATGACTGGCATGTTTCTAGCATTATTAGCATGTTGTTAGCATGATTAGCATTTGACTAGCATGTTGCTAGTATATTTCTAGCATGATTAGCATTGGGACTAACATGTTTTCTAGCATGACTAGCATGTCACTAGCATGTTTCTATCATGATTAGCATTTTACTAGCATATTTCTAGCATGATTAGCATGCTGCTAGCATGTTTCTAGCATGATTAGCAAATTACTAGCATGTTGTTAACATGACTAGCATGTTGCTAGCATGTTTCTAGCATGATTAGCATGTTGCTAACATGTTGCTAGCATGATTAGCATGTCGTTAGCATGATTAGCATATGACTAGCATGTTGCTAGTATTTTCCTAGCATGATTAGCATGTGACTAGCATGTTTCTAGCATGCGACTAGCATGTCGTTAACATGTTGCTAGCATTATTAGCATTCAACTAGCATGTTTCTAACATTATTAGCATGTTGCTAGGATAGATATATAGACATAGAAAGAAAGAAAGCAAGAAAATGTTTGAAGATAGATAGATTTCTGTTTGAAGATAGATAGAAAAAGTTTGAAGATAGATAATGTAGATAGATAGATAGATAGAAATAGTCAGATATAAGATAGAAATGTAGATAGATAGATAGAATGAAAAAGTCAGATGATAGATAGATAGATAGATAGATAGAAATAGTCAGATGATAGATAGATAGATAGATAGATTGAAAAAGTCAGATGTATAGATAGATAGATAGTATAATGAAAAAGTCAAATGATAGATAGATAGATAGATAGATAGATTATAATACTAGATAGATGAGTTTAAATGGGTTTAAATGGATTAGAAATAGTACATAGAAGGGAGGCTTAATGGAGTCTAGTGGGCTTCAGTTTGTTTAGATTTGAATTTTGACAGTTGGAGCTTGGCTCATCTGAACATTCCGTCAATGAAAGTCTATGGGACTTTTATGATTTTTAATCTTCAGTTTTATGAAAACTATAAGTTGGATCAGTCTAAAAAGATATAGCACACTAAGTCAGATCAGTCTGGAGAGCTGGGCTGAGTTTGGTGGTTCTAGCTTGAAAGCTCTAGGAGGAGTAGCGCTCAGAAATTTGGCTAAGAAGAATTATAATAACTAGAATGTAAAGTTAGTGAACTAACTTTGATGTTGGCTTGGCCTTGGGGCCAAAAAGCCACATCACTTGTGTGTCCAACGTTCTTGAGCTGCCTTGCTGCTGCAAAAAAAATAAAATAAATAAAAACCTACAGCAGTATTTTTCTGTGGACACTTGCTGTTTTCTGTTCTAATGAAAAGCCTAGGCTATGACAACAGCTTATGAGTCCTTATGTGAGTACTATTATATTGACAATATGAAAATAAATAACTAATATAGTTTCCTTTCTTCACTTTATGTGTGATAACTTGAGAAATATGTTGTCAATACTATTAAAATAAGCAAAAAGTAATGGTACTTAGGAGATAACAGTTGTTGCATAAATACTATAATGGGCTTTATTAAAGTTTATGAAAATAGAATGCATGTATATGCATTTTATATTTATGCACATAAATGAAACATTTTCAAATCTTTGAACAGATATTGAAGTATTTGCTATCCTGTGGCGCCATCGGTGTGGACAACATTAGCATTGTGGCCTTCATTTCTGAACAACATTACGAAAGGGGCCAATATTTTTTGAATGATTACAAATATTTAATGATTAGTTCACTGATAATATACTCACATTAAAATCGAATTTACTAATTATGTATCTTATTTCATGCTTTAAGAGTTTATTTTTCAACTTACATTTTTAAGCAGTTATGAATGATAAATATGTGAGTTGATAAAATTATTTTTTTTGCAATTATAATACATAAACTATATAATGATGACAGAATTACAACAGTTATTGTTTTCATAATATTTACTATTGACAATACAAAATATAGACATACAAAAAAAGCAGTCAAGACGAATGATTTTCTGTTTTTTATAAATTAAAATTGAAAACAGAAAGCAGCTGGTAAATGCAGTCACTTTAATATTCAAATCCAGTATCATGATCCATTTCCGATTTATTTTTCTACAGTTTATGTTCACGTGGCTGTTTACGTTTATATTCGCACAGCTATTATGTATTTTGAAATAATCCTTTATGTGATTTGTCCCTTCTTGCACCGAAAAGCCAGAATCAGCGTCCTCTGTAATTCGAGAGATCGATGCAAGGTGTTATTCTGCCCTTAGACAAAAATATCTCACAAGCACTCATTTTAATCTCTATAATATATTCTTCTAATTGTTTTGTACTGATTCGCTGGAGTGTTTTAATGTAAAAGGCTGTAGTTTCTGTGTGTACACTTTTTTTCCCTCCCAGTGTTTAGAAAACGGCCGTCTCGCGCTGTCAAATAGTCTTTCATTTAAACCGCTCACAAACACCTGAATTTAGCTCTTGTTGTCTTCTCATTGGGTGGATTGCGTGCATTTGCTGTAATATATTATTTTTAAAAGCTCTTAAAAACTATAAAAATGCTTTTATTGTGAGCACGATCGGACTGAACTCTCTCATCGGAGCGGTGATTTTTCTGTCGTCTTTCATACTCATCTCTGCCCAGACATCAATTATTAATGAGATCTGTCCTGATAATAATAACATATGTTGTTTTAGCTTGTCAGTGTGAATGAAATGTGTATTTATTTGTCCGTTCTCTCGCGAAAAGCCAGACATCACCGTGTTCTAGAGCGCAGAGCACTCGATGTGATGTTCAGCCGTTAGACAAAGAAAATCTCACAAGCACTCATAAACACTCATTTTCATCCGTGTAATATGTTCTTCTAATTGTTTTGTGTTGATTCGCTGAAGTGATTTCATGTAAAAGACTGTAGGTTCAGTATGTAGACCTTTTTCCCCATGCCAGTGTTGAAGTCTCGACCTGTCAGAGAGGCTGCTGCAAATGTTTAAGTTTCACAATTTACCAGCTCACAAAAATCTGAATGTAGCTCTTGTTGTGTTCTAATGGGTGGATTGTGTGCAATCGCTGTAATATTTTATTTTTAAAAGGTCTTGAACAAGAATAAATTCGTTTGTTGTGAGCTGCTGTGAGACTGCACGCGCTGATGCAGCGGTGATTTCTCTCTCGTCTTTCTCTCTGTTCTGTGGCCAGATATCAATTATTAATAAGCCCTGACCCCTGTAATAATCAGATATGTTGGTTTAGCTTGTCAGTGTGAAAAAATTGTATGTATTTATTTTAATTTTTAACCGATTTAAAAGTGAAACTAAGGCAGACTCCTCCCTCAGTCCCGGGAATTGCTCCTGTAGAGGCGCAATTTTTCTCAGACAATGGAAGTCTATGGGAAATTTCTGAGTTTTAATAATTAATATAAAAAAAACTGTAAGTCTTATCACTCTGAAAAGATATAGCACACAACTGCCCCCCATGCCGCAGGTCTCTGCCGAGTTTGGGACTTGTGGCTTTAAAGCCCTAGGAGGAGATAGGTTTGGAAATTTAAGTCTCAGAAAAAGAATAATAAGAAGAAAAAGAAAAATAAGAAGTTTAAATAGCATAACAGTATGTTGGCTTGTGCCAAGCCAACATAATAAAAAGCTTAAGTAGTAGATCAGTAGGTTGGCTTTTTCAAGCCAACCTAATTAAATGTACAGTGTGCCAGAATTAGCCCAAAGGCTATTTTACATCTGCTGTCCCTGGACAGATCTTAAGATGTCACACCTAAAAAAAAATGTATATTTTTTTCTTCTGTGCATTATAATGAACGTTTTTAGCTTTTTAAACAACATACTCCGTCCTACACCAACTACACACACATTTCCTATCATGTATGTCTATGAAAGACGATCGAACCAATCAGAGTAGGTATGGGGCGGGGCTGCACGTACGACCCCGCCCTAGGTGCAGCCCCGCCTCGATCTGCAGGCTGCAGCCGGGTGCTTCTCGTAACTGCTGCACTTTGTATCACTACCCATTTCATCTGTGTGTGTGTGTGTTTGCACTATCAGTATGCAAATAAGCTGTCTTTATGCACTTGGTGAAACTCCCTTTTTTATGCAAAACCCTTCCCTCTTTCCAGACTCTACCCTCCCAGTTTTTTACAGTTGACCACGCCCCTTTTTGGAACCCTTATCAAATCGGAGGTGTGAAAAAACACTGCTGCAGCAGGGGGGTTTCATGACACTGTAAAGAGTGCTTGCTTTGGCTGATGTCTTTGTCCAAAGTTGTAGTTGAAGAGCCAGCATCTCTGTCACTCTTGGGACAAAGCAGGTGTGGGCCCAATCATCAATCCTATTTATAAGGAAGCCAGCGCATCACTGTCTTTACTGGGTGTTTTTTAGGGAATATTTGCATGTATTTACATGCGATTTGATTAGCTACTCATGTGGTGGACTGTCACGATTTTGGCTAATGCAGGACACTACTGAATGCACATCAGAGGGGATTTAGAAGCGGGTGGTAAGAAAGCAAAAAATAAAAAAATATATGAAGCTCAATTGAATATCACAATTTTGTGATTGGCTGTTATGTAGTGTCAGGCCAGGGTGGGCCAAACTTCTGATTGGGTGGGCCAGGCTTACCCTGGCCCCCCCGTGGAGCCAGACCTAGTTGCACACTACTTTTGTGTCCTAAACGGTCGGTTTTTGGGGCCGACAGCTTATAAAAACATAGTTCTGGGTTTTTTAGCTTGTTTACTGTACACCTTGTCACATAGCAGCTTTTAGGCATTGCTCTGTTTTTTGTTATAAGTCAGAAATGACAAGGATGCAGCTTTTCCGCAATAAAAGTCATTGCAGAGCGTTGGATTGTTTTCCCCCCCGGTGGGCGTGGTTTTCAGCATGTCGCTCTGTCTCTATAGCCTAATATAGAGGATGGTTAATATATAACGACTAATTGACTAGAAAAATCTTTAGTAGGGGCAGGCCTACTTAACACAATGAAGCGGACCATTTTTAAAATAAAATGCTATAATGATATTACGAAATGTGCAACAGCTGTAAATCATGTCGTTATTACATTGCACAAGTTATGCATAGGTAAGGAGTCAAGTTTTTTTATTGTCTTAATTATTAAATACAATAAGGAAATTTCATAAGGAAATAATTTCACTCCTTTCAGTTAAAACACAAGTCAAAAACAACAGGAAATTTTTATCAAGGAATAGCATTAAAACAGCTTTTTAAAAACATACTTCATCATGTAGGCTATATCATCTAAAAACAAAACGAACAAAAAGAAAGACAGGACCTGAGGCGATTAACAATTCCGGCACTTGAAAAAATGCGCTCTGCCGGAAGTCGCGCATGCAGAGATTAAAAAAAAAGCAAGCCAACAGAATTTCGGAAAGTGCCTGGACATCCCGCACCACCACCGAAGTAGGTCTTCGTTAGAGGAATAGAAGGTGCGGACGGGATCGCTGCGGCGGCGGGATGTAGTGAATGACGTGATTGACATTAGCTGACTTTGACTAGTCTCTAAGCTAACGCCTACGTGCCTGTAATGAATATGATTACGCATCACTCCAGTAACGTTATTGTAAGCCAATTTGACATTACACAGTTTACACAAAACTTTTCAGTTTCCTTCTAATTCAAAATAAACCCACACCATGCTCGTCTTTTTCGTGGTCATGATTGAGCTCGCCACAACTGACACGAAGAAAACTCATGCAAGGCATGAGGTAAAAATGTAGTTATGCCCAGATACAGTTTTAAAAATAATGTATTATTTTTCAAATGTTTAATTTTAACTTGTTATTTAAAATGTTTTAAATGTAGCAATGGTAATTTGATGGTAACATAAAATGATGGTAATTTTAATGATAATCATGTTTTTTTTTTTTTTCTGTCGTGTAATCGACTGTTGTTTTCAGTGTCGACTAGTATTAACTGTACCGTTCAGTCGACTAGATCCGTACATCCCTAATGTGAATAGTTTGTAATTATGTAATCATTAAAAAACTGTAGTCTGATTACAAGAATTTTAAAATGTAATTTAATCTAATTATAAGTACTTAATTTTTGGAATCTGATTATGTAATCAGTTATTACCCAGCTCTGACTACAAGCCAAATATATGTACAATACTTAATTACACTTTTTAAGTATATTTTGATCAAATGATAGACTGCAAATATATGCCAAATATACTGTCAATATAAGTCAAGTATACCTAAGTGCAATTTATTTTACTTAAATGCAAAGTATTTTACTTAAATGCAAAGTATATTTTTGAGAAATACATAAAGTATATTTCTAAGTAGTACATTAAAGGTAGAATGTGAAAGTATGCTTTTTTTATTGTAGTTAAATGTAGTATACTAATAGCACAACTGAATAAACATATTTTTCTTAAGGGAATGCACTTTTCCATCCTAAAAATATATCTAAACTACAACATACTCTCTGTAACACTGCATTGGCTGACTATTAATGGTTACTTTTAAAACCATTAAAGGGTTAGCTCCTTATTAATGGCCAACTCCTTTTTATCTCTATGATCCTGATCCTGATTCTAAAACAATTTTATTGTTTGTATTGTGTATTGTATAATGTTTATTCTATAAAGTTCTATAGAAATCAAGGTGACTTGACTCAAAAGTACATTTCCACAAGCAAACATATTCATATATGTGCAGAGACTTGAGACTTCAATAATTCATATCCACACAGTTAATATTCAATAAAACTGTATTTTTGTAAAGAAATTAACTTATTTCTGGAAATATCCCATATTGATCTACCATTTTGTTGCAAATAAACTACTACAGAGATACACATTTTAGTTTTCTTGGTTACAATTCTGGAATCCAACTTTTTAAAAAGAGTATTTTGTCAAAATTAGACATTGTCTATAGAGGACAAATCACATATACTGATATAAAGAAACATTTCAGGCTATTGAAATACTTAATTTACTTTCAATCACTTTACCTTAAATTTACTTGAAATTAAGTGGATTTCAGAACCACTAAACTGAAAATAAGGAACTCATTTCAAACTGTGAATCATAGACAAGGCAGAAACATTTCTGTTTAATTAAATGTATTTTTCCAAAGTCTCAACAGCTTCATGTTTTGAGTATGTTCTCCAGTTGTCTGGGATCTTACCACTCCCTTCAAATGTTTTATTGTAGTATTTTTCAAGATCTTTCTGGAATCTGCACACAAACCACTTCCAGTAAGGCAGTTCGGAGAGGTCAGGGGTGATGCTCCAGTCTGCATAAACTCCTCCTGCTCTTCTGTATTCTCTCCAAGGGACTTTATCATCAGAGTGACTGGGATAAAAATTTCCATCACTTGCTACTGATGATGTGCAGATGTTAATACTCAAGTTTGTTGTTTTTCTGTAAAACCACCCATTCAATCCATTATTACGATGAATAGCAACACTGTGATCTCCATCATGATTTTCTATGGTGTTGGTGCAGATGGCTTTACAGAACGGACATTGAACCCAACAGCACTGACAGAGGTGATCAATCAGAAGCTCATCTGGTCTGAATTTAAAGTCCAGCTTTACTGGAAAAGTCTTTGTGTTAAATCTGCTTCTGATGTCAGATATTTTAACAGGAAGTTCTTTTCTGATCACATCTTCTAGAAGGTTGACATCATCAACATCATCATGTTTCAATCCACTGAGGTTTTTTACAGAAAAGATCAACTGATCTGAAAGCTGCTGTGTGAAACTCTTCAACCACAAACTAACATCTCCCCTGTTGAGTTGAACATGTTCAGTAGAATCATGTGCTGCTTTCATGATCTTCTGCTGCAGGCATTTAATGTTCTCTTCCATCTTGGGTAAAACACTGACACTGAACTGATCAGTGATGTACCGACTGACTTCATCTCTGATGAAACTTTTGAAATGATTTCTAGGATAATTAATGGAATCCATGGATTTGTCAAAATCCTCCTCTTCTGCCAGTGTCTTCAGGATGTGTTTCTCCAGATTTGATCTGCTTCCATTCAGTGATTCACAGTTTGATCTCATTTCATCTGTCAGATCTCTAGCTGTGTTCTTGTAGACACTCTGCACAATGGGCTCCTTAAGTTTCTGACAGATGATCTGACCTAAAATAGCAGCTGATGTTGCTCCATGACAGTATTTCTGGAAAATACTATAGTACTCATCTTTTTTGTCACTGAGGATTTCTATCATGTTCATTACGTCAATGTCTCTGATTGCTGGAGTGTCACTGATGATCTTCATGTTAATTTTCCAAAACAAATTAAACTCGTTCTTCAGAGTTTCTTCATCCTTTGCTTTGTCTTTGAGCTTTAAGGCAAGTTCTTTGCTCTTTTCAATGAGAGTGTTTTCATGATGTGTACTCTGATCATTGTTTTTTAAGGTCTCTTGATGAAGAATCTCATTCATTTTTTTCTTTGTTTCCCTCACAATTTTTTTCTCAAGCTCTTTGATTTTGGTTTCAAAGGATGTTTTCCACTGAATCAGTATTTCTGCATATGTGTCTTTCTCAAAGAACTCTGACATTGATTTTTCCACTTCTTCACTTGTCTTCTTCAGTTCTCTTTGAAGATAAGTTTCCTCAATTTCATGAATTGCTTCATTTTCTATTTTGTTGTGTAGTTTATTCTCAATTTTAAGCATGGAATTTTGAAGACTCCAGGACCACTTGCTGAATTCAGTCTCCAGTTTCCTATAGACTGAAATCTCCAGAGAGTTTCTGAAACTGAAGACAAATTTTTCATTAAGTAAAGCCTCCCAGAGATCTTTAATATGAATTTTGAAGTCTTTCAGCAGCATTCTATATGATTTTGAGGCATGAGACTTAATACATTTCTTCAGTTCTTGAATGTTTTCACAGTAGTTTGGGTTTGGTGGTGACATTGGTGGGTTTCCCTCCCAGAGCTGAGCGAAATACTTCACATCATTCTGAACATCAAATTTAATGACATCGCTGAAACATTCTGCATCACAGCCTTCCTCTTTAGCAGCGAGTTTTGTCATCTCATCTAATTTCTCCAGCAGTTGTCTTCTTGCCTCCATGTTTTTTTCTCTAGCTGCAACATCTGAAACGTTCTGATGCACAAACACACAGCTGGGATTCAGTCTGACCTTCTTCATCCTCATGAAGGCCTGAACAACAATCTGAAGAAT
The DNA here is from genome assembly GCF_018340385.1 of Cyprinus carpio. Taxonomy (NCBI): domain Eukaryota; kingdom Metazoa; phylum Chordata; class Actinopteri; order Cypriniformes; family Cyprinidae; genus Cyprinus; species Cyprinus carpio. The sequence goes on along the minus strand of NW_024879238.1, from coordinate 3,036,533 downwards.
GTCCTGCATCTCAGCTGTGTTTTCTCATCCAAAGATATTGATCAATGTCAGATTTGCAATACCAACAACAAATGTGGCAAATTCATTGTCATGATGTCTTGTTGATCTTCCAGCCAGTTCCGAAGCACGAAGCCCCTCAGTATCAACAACTAGAATATAGTCAAAGTTCATCTGTGTTTTCATCTCATCTGAGACTCCGATTAGCTGCATGAAAGCTCCTCTGGTGCATCTGCCAGCACTGACGGCAAACTGTAGTCCAAACATGGCATTCAGCAAGGTGGATTTCCCAGAGCTCTGGATCCCTACCCTGACAGCACAAAGACTCGCTGGTCTCCCAGTTTCTGGATGAGTTGATCTAGAACAGCAGAGATCCAGATCAGAGGAACATGAGCAGCATCTCCATCCATCAGCTCCAGTGGAAATCCAGAGATCATCATCTCTGCTGCAAGATTTGGGAGAGAAGAGAAGTCTTTCAGGTCTTTCTTGTTCTTCTTCACTGATGAACATGATTCATAGATTTGTCCGATCTCCCTCATGATGTGCTCCAAACCAAAGGTTGCAGCCTGAAGTTCCTCAGATATTGTCCCAAGTTCAGTTTGTTCCATTTTAAGTTGTTCTGACTTATGTTTCTCTTTCAGTTGTAAGACTGTTGACCATTTTTCATGATACTTGTGGTGTAGAGCAGAAAGATCAGCTGATGTATGCTCATCCAGGAAAATTCTGAGCCATTTGAGAAAAAACATCGTCTCAAGTTTATAATGTGAGCACATTTGTTTAATTAAGCGCATGATGAAATCACTGATGTCAAATTCATGCTGCTGTTCACGGATTTTATTCATTTGTGTTTTTTTTCTACTTATTTCCATTTCAATCTTTTCTCCTTGAGGACGATGTAGTTCTTTGTTGTTCTGACACCACTGATGCCACAGTTTCCCCTGATGAGGCAGAAATGATTCTTTGATGTTTCTCAGCTCTTTCTTCTTTAGCAAACTCATCATCTGCTTTGCTGCTTCTCTTCCTCTCCTGCAGTCTTCATCATCTTCTTCATCTACTCTGATATCTGAGTGTTGGGATACATCTTTAAGTCTGAAAGTGGAAGACAATTCTAAGAGACAAGCATTTATAACTTTTCTGAGTTCTTCAGATACATCTGACTGACTTTTGCATTTCAGACCAATTTTGAATTTCCCTTTCTTTATCTTAATTACAGAAGACTCATCATCTAAAAGACTAATGAGTGGCTTTCTGTCTTTGTACAGGTTTTGGATCTTTGCTGCATGTTTGTAATTCCTGTCCATTTGTGCTAGAAGAACAACATTGACTGAGGCCATTTCAGTGAGGATCTGCAGCTTGTTTCTCATGGTCTCCTGCATCACCGTGTAGATTACAGAATGCAACACAGTCAGTGAATTTATCATCATATGATCCAGATGGACAGTACCAGGCGATCTCCCACCCATCCATCAGGACTCTGGTTCTGCTGCTGCCTGGGCAGTTCCTGTGGAAGAACGTGTTGTGTTTCTCATTTATCAGACTGTTCATCAGCTGAGACTTGGATGAAGACACAGAGCCAAACCTGAAGAAACACACCATTGGAGTCTTTGCCTTGTAGATCGGCTGGGTTTGACTGATGATTTCATTGTTGTTTCTCATCTTCCAGCTCTTGCTGATTTGTCTGAATGTCCAGAGAGGAAACTCAATCTGTTTTGTGAATGGATCAGGAACAAGCAGAGGCAGAGCGTACTGACATTGGGACAGTTTAGTCATCAGCTGCTTCAGGAAACCATCAGCACAATGAAACATGGCCATCTGAACATCCATTGGGTGAACAGGATCAGACTGACTTGATGCTTTGTCTGACGTAGAGATGTTTTCGAAAAAATCATCAAAAATATCACTCTCTTCTTCAGATAAGTCGTTGTCTGTTTGTTGTTGTTTGATCCTTTTCGTTGGACTCTTTAGTTTTAATGTATCTTGCTCTGTAGTTCATCATCAGTAGTTTTTGTATGAAAGTCTGAATTGGCTCCTCTTCAGAATAAAACTCATGGGACTGTAATGAATGTTCAGTTATCTGAAGAACATCTGCAGCTCCGAGTTTATTGAGGTGCTTGCCTTCAACATGGAGTTTGTGGAATATATTATTCATTTTTAAATCTTTATTCTTCTGTAGGTGTTAATCTGTACTGATTCCTGCAGTTCCAATGTCCTTTATTTTCCCTGATGAAAAATAAATAAAGATTTTTTTCAGCTGTTACAGTCTACATAAATGATATGAAGAGTTTGGTTCCAAAACGCAATAAATGGTATTTAAAAAAATTGAGTGTCTGCCAAAATCCGTATAGTATCTGGACGGTATTGAAAAGTCCATTTTTAATTTTACGCAAAATACGATATCCGCCGAGTTATTCTGTCATATTTTCTCCCTTTTTTTTCCAAACCGCGACAAATGCCAATCTCCTTTCTTTGCAGAATACAATATATCCGCTCAAACAAGCACAGCGCATCATTCCACGCACTCTAGACATTAATGGCGGCGCTCTGAATACACACAGCATTCTAGTTTTTCTCATCTACTTTGTACTTTGTGATCATTAAAGAAGGGCTGCATGATAAATTGCATGTGACATCTCGTAAGAAAAGCCAGTTCTGTGATAAATCTCCATCCCATGCTTTCAGATGGAGCGGCATTTAATACACAGAGCCATACATCACTGACAAGTTATGCAATATCGCGTTCATAATTGCAGATGAGTTGCATTCGATTATGAACGCAGTATTGCGTAGCTTGTCAGTGTAAGTGTTTTTATTAATGCCCTTAATGTTTTTGTTAATACAGCTTATAGCACTAGTCAACTAATTGATTGTAACATGGCAAAGATGAATGCACTTTTGGAATTTCTGAGGTCTAATGTGATGTTGTTCATGTATGTTTCATGATGAAATTTTCTTTTATTGTTGTAATTAATTTATAGCATTAACAAGATGACCCGTTGAATTCTTTTGGGAGTGATGACTAATGAATGTATTTTTAGTCCAGTGCCTGTATATAAGATTAGTATTGACCAAGTTTAGAGGCTGTCATATGTGGATCAACTTACTTTGTGTATTTTTCAACAGTTTCAATATGAAAAAATAACTTTTATATTCATTCAATGAAAAATAAATAAATAAATAAATGTGTCATGATGGATTTATTGCATTTTGGGAAAAAAAAAAAATTTTTTATTATATATTTTTAAATTTTAATATATATTTTTTTTTTCTTTGTTATTATAACCTAAAGATGCTATGTGAAACTTTGAAACAGAAAATAGTGGTTTTCATCTTGCCACTTTCTTGGTAAAGAAAACACATTTTTTACTCAAATTGATCAAAATTTATTTATTGTGTTTTGGAACCAAACTCTATAGGTTTAATATAAATATAAACTTTAATATAAACTTGCCTTCCCTATTGTAACTGTCCCAAAGTTGCCAATTTTTGTTAGCTCAAAATTGAATAAAAAAAAACTTTTTAGGGAGCCAAAGTTCAATACACTGGGAAATAATACAGCTCTAGAAATGGCCAACTCCCAGACCTACTACTGAACTAGGGAGCTGTTTGAGACGGACTGTTAAAGTGCATATTTCAGGTTAAAACATTTTTTTTTTCAAATGAATATATAACCTTGTATGAAAATAGCATATGAACTGTTAATGCAGGATTTGAAAATGTTTTACAAGACCTGAGGGCACAAATTTAGAAGAAAAAAATATGGTTTCCTTTACAGTTCTCAAAAACCTTGTTTTCAACATCGTGTCATATGACATCATGAAAGGGAGTCGTGTGCCGCACTCTGTTGGTATTCAGTGAGCATGAGTCAGTGTGTGTTCGGTAGTTTCAATTTAACATTGTCATGATAAATTATTGTGTTTGTGGAGGTTGCACAAACTCCAGCCTGTCCGGACATCCAGTCCACGGGTTTCCTAACACAGCCTCCGAGCCTCTGTGCGTTTAAAGGGGTGGTATTATGCTAATTTTTTTAGTTTTTAATGTTTTTGTTTGGTCTTTAATGTTGTTTTTTGAGTTTAAAAGATCTGAGTACAATTCAAAAGGAGATATTTTATTTAACAGAAATCACTTTTCAAAAACTACAATGAACGGCTCATTTGGACTACAACGCATATTTTCCGGGATTTGTGATATCACAAAGATCGACGAATGGGTCGAAACCTGGTTAAGATGCACTAGAGAAAACAGTGAGTGTTAGCTTTCCTAAGACAGACGAACTTAGAGTTTTATCAGGCTTTAAATAGAGCTCAAATTGATTTGACTTTTATGCAATACACTGAAGCTGGCAGGCAGCTATGGTAAGGGGCATGACATTTTCCGTCTTGTCAGTGAGGTATTGCAAGATGACATTTAAAAATGTTACTTGTTGTGACCTAAGTATAGGCAACTTGTTATTGAAAAAACTAATTATTCAGATGTTTTTAATATTCAAATCTTTAATTTGTATTTATACATACAAGTGTTCAGCTCAGAATAATAAATAATCTCTTTCCTACACATACATGTGTCTGCTGGCCTGGAGAGGTCCATGCTCCAGGGGCTTAACTGTTTAGAAGCAGATTGTCTGCTGGAACGCCTCACTTCTTTCTTGGGACATTTCCAAACTCCCTGAAAACTGCAGTTGTTACGCCCCTCCTGAAAAAGAGCAATCTTGATAACACCATTTTGAGCAATTATAGACCAATATCTAATCTTCCTTTTATAGGCAGAATTATAGAAAAGGTAGTTCTTAATCAGCTGACCAAAAACTTAAACTCAAATGGATACCTGGACAATTTTCAATCTGGTTTCCGACCGCATCACAGCACAGAGACAGCGCTCATTAAGATAATAAATGAAATTCGCTTAAATTCTGATTCTGGCAAAATATCAGTTCTGGTATTACTAGATCTCAGTGCTGCGTTTGACACTGTTGATCATAACATAGTACTACAGAGACTGGAAAACTGGGTCGGGCTTACTGGGATGGTACTCAAATGGTTCAGGTCAAGAGAGCGTTGCAATAGTCTTAATAATATAATAAGAAAACATAAGTCTAAGTGGACGTCCATGACATGTGGAGTCCCACAAGGCTCAATTCTTGCACCGCTCTTGTTTAGTCTGTATATGCTCCCACTAAGTCAAATAATGAGAAAGAACCAAATTGCCTTTCACAGCTATGCTGATGATAACCAGATTTACCTAGCCTTATCGCCAAATGACTACAGCCCCATTGACTCCCTCTGCCAATGCATTAATGAAATTAACAGCTGGATGTGCCAGAACTTTCTTCAGTTAAACAAGAAAAAAGTCATTGCATTAGGAAACAAAGATGAAGTTCTGAAGGTGAATGCATACCTTGACTCTAGGGGTCTAACAGCTAAAAAATCAAGTCAGGAGTCTTGGTGTGATTCTGGAGACAGACCTTAGTTTCAGTAGTCATATCAAAGCAGTAACTAAATTAGCATACTATCATCTAAAAAAAATTGCAAGAATTAGATGTTTTGTTTCCAGTCAAGGCTTGGAGAAACTTGTTCATGCCTTTATCACCAGCAGGTGGGACTATTGTAATGGTCTCCTCACTGGCCTTCCCAAGAAGACCATTAGACAGCTGCAGCTGCTGCCAGAATTCTGACTAGAACCAGAAAATCTGAGCATATCAACCAGTCCTCAGACCCTTACACTGGCTTCCAGTTACATGTAGGATTGATTTTATAAAAAGTACTTTTACTTGTTTATGAATCACTCAATGACCTAGGACCAAAATATATTGCAGATATGTTCACTGAATATAAACCTAACAGAGCACTCAGATCAGTAGGATCGAGTCAGTTAGTAATACCAAGGTTTCACACAAAACAAGGGGAGTCTGCTTTTAGTTATTATGCCGCCCGCAGTTGGAATCAGCTTCCAGAAGAGATCAGATGTGCTTAAACATTAGTCACATTTAAATCTAGTCTCAAAACTCATCTGTTTAGCTGTGCATTTATTGAATGAGCACTGTGTGATGTCCGAACTGATTCCATTGTATCTTACGTATTCACTGTATTTTATGTAAAATCATTTTCTATTGTTTAACTGTTTTAAAATTCATTTTAAATAAGTAAATTTTTTAATCATTTTCAAAGTTTTAAAATTGCTTGTTTTTGTTTGTTTGTTTTTTAAATTATTTTTCTTCAATGATTATTTTACTTTCTTTTATGTAAAGCACTTTGAATAACCATTGTGTACGAAATGTGCTATATAAATAAACTTGCCTTGCCTTGCCAATGTGTACGAAATGTGCTATATAAATAAACTTGCCTTGGACTGTAAAAAAAAAAATAATAATAATTGTTTCAAACATAAAATAATTTGTTACCTCGCTGACTAAAAATATTAAGTTTAATCAACTTGACGTTATTTAATGTTGAGTTACAACTGAGATTTTTTTTAGTCAGCGAGGTAACAAATTATTTTAATTTGAAACCATAATTTTTTTTTTACATTGGCATGCCTCAAAGCCTGGGTGCAGTCAGACGCTTTTCCCACACAAGCACATAATGAAACAAAAACATGTTTCTCTCTCTCTCCTGTGGTGTTGAGAAACCTCTATATCAGGGATCCACAGATCTGGCCCACAGGATCCACTTTTCTGCAGAGTTTAGCTCTAACCCTAATCAGTGTCTTCAGGATCATTAGAGAAATCACAGGTAGGGAGAGTTTGATCAGGACTGGAGCTAAAGTCTGTATCGCATTGGCCCTCCAGGGCAAGATTTGAGGAACCCAGCTATATATCATGTAACATTAGTGTTGGATATTAACAAGTGTGACACGCTTATTCGTTTCTGTTATCAGTACTCATAGATGACCAATGCTAGCTTTGCTATTGCCTGATGACATATCGTTAGCTAACGTGTGTACATCTGTAAGCTAACACTGGTCTCTCAGCAAGACATCTGCCTTGTTCTCCTCACACAACTTAATTTGTCTTCTCTGATCGTTGTTCTGTTTAATCCTGGCCTGTCCCTGCTCTCTTGGCCGCATAGCAGGCTCATAATTGATCTGTGTTCCGTCATACGAGTGTAAAAAACATAAAAAATTTTCCACAGCTTCCGAACTGTCATTGCGATCGATTGTTTTTCTATTGTTTACACTGACCAATCTCCCTCTCATGTGTCACTTCCGGCTTTGGCAATTTTCAGATACAGAAGTAAAATTCTCTCACAAAAAATGACTCCAAAAGCCTTAATGGCATATTGTAAAGTATATTTGAAAGAAAAATCTAGTTCCTACATTATTTTTTCTATACATTGACTAACTGGGGTCTCTAACCTGGAATATGCCCTTTAAGGCCTATTCACACCAAAGATGATAACTATAAAAATGACTATAAGGAAAGCACAACCTCGTAACCTTGATTCCCTGAGAGGAAAACGAGTGTTGTGTCACTTGACACTATGGTGAAACTCCTGTTTACTCTGTTACTGAAGCCTGATTTGTTCACTTTTGTGTAGTTGCACAAACCAATGGCACTGTCACCCAACAAAAGGGGAGGAGCAATCGCTATACAAGTCGGCTCAATGTCAAACGTTGCCATTTCATCAGAATCTTTCGACTGAAGCAACAGTCATCGATTCGCGTGCAGGTTTATATCACTGCAACTTATGCAATGCTCATTAACTTATCTCAGGTAAACGAGGTTATGTTAGTAACCAGATTGTTCCCTATTGAACGGCCTCTCCCTTTGTGTTGCTTAATGCTATAGGGAACGCATTCCAATAGCACCGTGCTATAAGCAACTGCGGGATGAAGCTTCCTCCTCACACCTATAGGGCACTGCAAGCCTACTGAGGTGTAAGCCAAGGCTATACCATTCACTATCCAGCAAGATCAGCGAGGTCTCTGCTGCATAGCATACAAAGAGCTGCTCTGAGTATCTGAACAGACCAGAGTGCTTATACCACACATTCTAAGGGCCTGAACAGGGCAAATGTGATTAATTCATTAATAAGAAATTAATATTGTGGTATATATTCAACACATATTTGTTTGAGACAATTCAATAATGAGAAGTATATATTGTGCTAAAAGACACAATATAGTCTTTTTTTTTCTTTTTTGTGTAAATGAAAGTTTTTTGTATTGAGGCAGAACTGTATAAAGCCACAGAAGAACTGTTGTGTCTTTTAACAAAACACAACAGGTGTTTGACTTGAAGCAGCACTGCAAAGACGTTCACAGATGTGTGCACACACTGCCAGAGCTGTGTGAGGTTGCGTTTACACTTGGCATTAACATGCAACCTGTATCTGGATGTTGTCCACAAACATATTGAAAAGATAAGTGTAAATGCACTGTGTTCTGATTGACTGACTGACGATCTGATGCTGGCATGTTAATGCCATGTCTAAACGCAGCCTGAGATCACTTACATGCTACTTTTGTGAGGGTCGGGGGAAGGGATGTAATTTGTTTTTTGTTTTTTTAACATTCTAAAACCTCTTTATTCCAAAGATACTACAAGCTAGTCAGTGTGTTCAGTAGGTGTAATCTATTATAAGTTGCTTCAGAGGTATTGCAAGTCTTACATACACAACAATAATAAAACAGTGCAAAATTTTAAAAAAAGGAAATTTACTTTTGGAACTTAAGTACTTTTAAAAGTAAGTATTTCTGTACTATTTCTTAAGTAAAAAACTGTCTTTCAAGTAATGGAGTTGTGTACTTTGTCCACCTTTGCAAAGTGCAGAGCACTTTTGGCACGTAGCCGTGCCTCGGTTTGAGGAATACTTTACAGTCGCTAGGCCCAAACTCAAGACAGGAAACACTGACTGACAGTGCTTGCAAGTCACACATTCACTGGCCGGCCACTTAATAAGCCCTGTTGTCCAAGGCCAATGTTATTATACAGATCTTAGATGGATGCACTGCAAGGGCTTTTAAGCTTGCTGTAAACTCTGTCTTCAGCTGTGTCAAACATGGTGAGAGTGGTAGAATTATAGGGGTTAACATGGGCCAAGTAATGTCAATACTGTCATGCAATGTCAATACTGTTACCATTTAAAAACTTTTAACAATTATTACATTTAATATAATCAATATATACAAGTAACACCCTTTCAAAGTTTACAACATGTGCTTTTGTGAACTTGACTATTAGCTAACAATTAGCAAATTTGTTTGAAATCATCAAGCCTGTTACTGTCAACCTGTTGCTTTTTAGAGTAACAGGTTTTGCCGTGGATAACAGGGATGACATAGTTTGTGTCACCCTGTTTTTAAAAATGTAAAAATTGTTTGTGTAAAATTCAAACATTTTAAAGGTCACCCTATGTATATTATTGAGCTAATGCCTATATCATTCAGTGGCATTAGTTAATTTTTAGTTAGTATTGTTGGTATTGTTACTATTACTATTGTTGTTGTTAATGATCAGGATAGGATGATCAGTTTCTTTTTTTTCCCCATAACTTATTTTCAATAATGCATCCATGTACATTCATTTACAGACAAGAGCAGCAAGGTGACTGCAGACATTCACCCCAGTTTTGCAATGTTCAAGAAAGTGAAATCAAATTTCAGCATCAAGAACTTGGTCTGGATTCAGACGATCACACAAAGACCAAGATCTGATCATCTTCCTTGCCTAATAATTGAACCAGATCAGTTTACTTTAAGTTCTGTGAGGGGACACAGAAGACCAAGATCTGATCATCTTCCTTGCCTAATAATTGAACCAGATAGATGTGAAGACTTATCACATAGTTCTAATTAAACTACACACTCACCTAAAGGATTATTAGGAACACCTGTTCAATTTCTCATTAATGCAATTATCTAATCAACCAATCACATGGCAGTTGCTTCAATACATTTAGGGTGTGGTCCTGGTCAATACAATCTCCTGAACTCCAAACTGAATGTCAGAATGGGAAAGAAAGGTGATTTAAGCAATTTTGAGCGTGGCTTGGTTGTTGGTGCCAGACGGGCCGGTCTGAGTATTTCACAGTCTGCTCAGTTACTGGGATTTTCACGCACAACCATTTCTAGGGTTTACAAAGAATGGTGTGAAAAGGGGAAAAGCATCCAGTATGCGGCAGTCCTGTGGGGTGAAAATGCCTTGTTTGATGTTAGAGGTCAGAGGAGAACGGGCCGACTGATTCAAGCTGATAGAAGAGCAACTTTGACTGAAATAACCATTTGTTACAACCGAGGTATGCAGCAAAGCATTTGTGAAGCCACAACACGCACAACTTTGAGGTGGATGGGCTACAACAGCAGAAGACCCCACCGGGTACCACTCATCTCCACTATAAATAGGAAAAAGAGGCTACAATTTGCACGAGCTCACCAAAATTGGACAGTTGAAGACTGGAAAAATGTTGCCTGGTCTGATGAGTCTCGATTTCTGTTGAGATATTCAGATGGTAGAGTCAGCATTTGGCGTAAACAGAATGAGAAACATGGATCCATCATGCCTTGTTACCACTGTGCAGGCTGATGGTGGTGGTGTAATGGTGTGGGTGATGTTTTCTTGGCACACTTTAGGCCCCTTGGTGCCAATTGGGCATAATTTAAATGCCACGGCCTACCTGAGCAGTGTTTCTGACCATGTCCCATCCCTTTAAGACCACCATGTACCCATCCTCTGATGGCTACTTCCAGCAGGATAATGCACCATGTCACAAAGCTCGAATTATTTCAAATTGGTTTCTTGAACACGACAATGAGTTCACTGTACTAAAATGGCCCCCACAGTCACCAGATCTCAACCCAATAGAGCATCTTTGGTGATGGGGTGGAACGGGAGCTTCGTGCTCTGGATGTGCATCCCACAAATCTCCATCAACTGCAAGATGCTATCCTATCAATATGGGCCAACATTTCTAAAGAATGCTTTCAGCACCTTGTTGAATCAATGCCACGTAGAATTAAGGCAGTTCTGAAGGCGAAAGGGGGTCAAACACAGTATTAGTATGGTGTTCCTAATAATCCTTTAGGTGAGTGTAGTATTGTGTAACACTTGTGTTGGTAACAGGGCTGACAAAAAGACCAAAACATGAGGTACAAAAATAGTCATAAAAATAATTACATAGCCTGAGATGGTACAATACAATTTCTTGTCATTTTTAGGTGTCTTAATTTCATGGATATTTAAAAAATGTTGATTAAACTTATTTTATTAAAAGAAAAAATCCAAGTGAAAAAGACACCAATTTCGTGGAATGACCCTTCAGCATTTTCTTCAGTGTTTTAACATGATTCCAATAATAGAGTTTCTCTGTTTTGCCACAGTTAGTTGTGATGTGGTCTCTGCTATTCTCTGAAATTTAACATTATTTCTAAAACTTGATCTTTATAGTTTTGTTCTTGGTGTGAATGGGTCTTTAGTCTGGCATAGCTAGATTTTTGACTGCCAGCAGAAGATCTGCACCTTTCCACAAGCCATCTGACTGGCATGTCATTTATTTAAACCGACTCCACCGGGCAGGGACACAGGCAAGAGACATAAGTATCACTTTGATTTGTCCGCTTTTCTACACTTTGCTTCAGTTCTGTTTGAGTTTTTATGACCATCTCTTACTATGTGTTTCCATATCCCCACTATTACTACCACTCACAAACCACGCATCATACACTATAGTCAGCGCAATCCCAACAACCTGGAGGGTATTTAATAGGTCTGCCCCCACGTAAGATTTTTCTAGTTACTAGTCGTTCATTTGTGTCATTATTCAACTAATCGCAGGTTTAAATTAAATTTACATCTATAATCCATAATGAGCCTTAATCCGCGCTCAAGCACATGCATTAAGTTTGCCACAAAGCACAGGCAGATGTAGCCTTATAATTGTGAAAAAAGGAGACATTTTTATTATTTATTAATAAACAAATGTTTTCTTGTCGGCTGCAAGATGAAATTCACAGTGCTGTCTCTCTCCACATGGACACGCCTTTAAAGAGAAATACAACCTTCACAGATTACACAATGCTTTCGTTCTGAATTGATTCGTTTAAAAGACATTTTAAGCCTTCTGTAAGTATATTTCTCATGTATGTGAGACACCACAATTTTAAGTTATCAGGAAAAAATTCAAGTAATCGAGAGGGCGCCTCCCTGTCATGCAATTAACCCAAAACAAACAAATAAGATTTGTAATGAAGTAAAATATGTGGACAAATAAGAATAAATGCTGCGCGTCACACTCAGCATCACGGGCTGCGAAAATCTTGCACTATTTTGCACTATTTTAAGGTATTGAAACATACCTGCATTTAAATGCAGCTGCAATTTATTTATTTATTTATTTTTTTACTTAAATGATATGAAAGCAAGTAAAGAAGGCTCCCTTTAAAATCACTCACATTGTCAATTAATTAAGCTCTTTTTTACATTGTGTGCATTTTGTTGATTATAATGAGAGTACTTGAGTTTAAACGTGAGGATGTTTTATTAATCAGTCCATTCTTTAGAGTTTCAAGGATTTAGTTTAAATCGTGCAGGTTTGAATTTATTCGTTTCTTGTTTTAATTAGGCCTAAAATAATGGGACTGGAGCGAAAGTATACAGTGCCTCACGTTTTACTAAAATAAAGGAAAGAATTTATAAAAACGCAACAATTTCTTAATCAGTGTACAGACAGATATCTTTTTCCCCAAGAAGTTTAATTGTCAAAATAAAGGACAGGTAACGAATAACAAAGTATATGTGTGACAAAAATGCATGTTGTTTGTTTTATTAAAGGAATTTTTAAATATAGGCCTATAATATATGAGAATATTGACATTTTGCATATAAATCCATGTATGTAGTCTAGCTCACTAAAATAGGCTACCACTTTTTAATGCTCCAATGCAAAAAAAAGAAAGCCACAATTTCTTTTGAATAATATAACACATAATTCATATTATATAAAATAATACTGCACACCTATTAAATGTGTCAAAGTCCTTGACATTTATCCGCTTGAATTCGTTCTAAGAAACGCACATAACTTCAGAGGTACTAAACTTTCATCTGTGAATATTAAATATTTTAACTACAGTGTTTTTCTTTCATTTTCCCCGAATGCAGCCAACAAATGTAACACATTGGTGAGACAAAGCTGACGGCTGGTTTGCGAAAAAAAGTGCTTTGATGCGCTTGTTTGATAATGTGGTTAAAGCGCCACTCAGCGGTCAAAAGCTGCAAATGCACTTTGTAGACGCTGTGACGGCGATTTTGGTTGGCCACCTACTGTACTTACTCGTGTAACTAACTCCTGTCACGTCTTTAAATAGGGAAAATAGGGGAAGTGTTTGGTGGCTTATAAAATTCATCCCTGTTTGGATCCTAAGGAATTAATTATGCTAAGCTAAATGCTAAAACGCGCGCTACAGTGATTGAGTGCTCACACTGAGGACCAGGAGAGGTATGTATCAACTCGTCTAATTTAATAGAAGAACATAGTGGAATATGAAAAAAACGGTGGCATTTTCCTTTAATAAATAGTATAGTGAATAAATGAAATGATCATAACTAAAGGACATATGAAAGCACATATTTCTGTACATTTCAAAATAAGGTGCATTAAAAGTCAATTAATTCTTGATTAATATGAATATTTTATTTTAACCGTGTCTCCACGTACTATTAAATAAAATTCTAGTGCTATCTATTAAATAACATCAGAGTAAGCGAGTTTTTTGGATATGGTAAGATTAAACTTATTTTAGTGAAATAAAGTACCACATTTTAGCCATTGTTTTGTTAGGGTGCGTACACAAAATGTTATTTTATCCTTGCTTTTCTAGAAAATCCTTAAATCTATATGCTTTCTAACAGCTCCAGTGTGGTCGTAAATATTTAAATTTAATATGGCTTTAAGCACTATGCATCGTTTAAAGTTTCACTTTCCCCATAACTAAGCCGGTAAATGTGGTGTTTACATCAAATAATAATAATATGAGTTTACTCATGATATGAACCCAGAGTCGCTGTATCAGTAGGAAAGTGATAAAATGATGATCTTGCATCTGAAGACTTTGTGTTGAATTTCAGGGCAAAAAACAAAACAAAAACATTGTCGAACAGCAATATAAAATGCGTAAAACTATTAACAATTAATCTACAATTAATTGTACTATAAAATATACTACGATTGGAAAATACTGTAAATTGATCAACTCTTCAGCATGATGACGTTGAATGTCTCTGACAGTGCCTGTAGTAACCATCTTTTTAAAGAAACGTAACCGTTTTTAAAAAATCACGAGTGGGGTTTTATGTCGTAGAATAAAAATATGAAAGTGGCTTGAGCTGTGTGTGAACCATGAACCTTATTTTAGGGGATTTAACCAAAACACACATTCAAAAAACCCACTGACTCTGGGACGATGGAACCAGAAGTGCTAAAATGCTAACTCACTTCCAGTTTTTTGCCTACAAAGTAACATCATAATTCTACCACTCTATAGATACCATCTTTTTATATGTATTGACAAGTCTCCAGGGCTGTCATTCCATCATGGCAACAGCCGTTTTGTTTCTGACACGCGCAGTACATGGTAGACCAATCACAAAGGACTGCACCATCTGACCAATCACAGCAGTGAGGGCTCACAGAAAGGAGGGGTTTAAAGAGACTGATTCTTTAAGCTGCTTCGCAAGAGTTGTTTACGAATCATTTAGAAATTAGGTAAAATTAAATGTTTTTTGAGAAAACAAAAGTGTTTTTTTGACCTGCATGGATGTAAACCTGATTTTGGAGACTCCAAAAAATATTTAGCAACCTTAAAAATGGCATGATAGCGGCACTTTAAAGAACAATGTCTGAAGAAAAAAAATGTTGAATTTAGAATTGTATTTTGTTTCCCTATATCAAAACAATTGCATAGAAACATGCATGTCTGAGTGCTAAAAAATGCAAATTCTTTTTGTCAATTTGAGGCACATTATCTTGCTCTCTGTAGTCTATTCACCAAATTCTATATTTAAATCAGTTTCAGGGATATTGGAAGTAGGGATTTTGTTAATTTGAACAGCTATTGAAGTTACCAAGAGTTTCAAACATGCAGTATTGTAACACGTCTGAAACAAATCCCATGCTTCATAGGGAAACGTGGTTGCTTTCACCACACATTGCATTCACTTCAATAAACCAAGATTTTCCTCACCTGGGTTAATTATTCTTTAAGTTCTGTGAGGGGACACAGAATTTATTTTTCTTTTTTATTGTTATAAAATGTGAAGCATAGTCTTAGACCAAAAAGCAGAATATTAGGCAGAATCACTGATAATGCCCCAAACATTTAAGGTCTTTAATACTTGAAATAATTAATACTGGGTAATTCTAAACCCCAGGTAAACAAGATCCTGGGTAATCTTATTTTATGTTTCACAGTGTTCATACTTTACCTAGAATTAAAAATTAAACCTGCTCATTAATAATCTGATGTGTCACACTGTACATTCCAAAACACTAGGTTACTATTATTATTTGCATATTTGCATTGTCAAAAGTGTTGACTAGATAAACACAAAATAATTTTGGTTTTTGACCATTGAGAATGGGTAGGACACAACAATTTGGACATGGAGCTGCAATAAGATCTCAATATCTTTTTTTATTTTGGTTTTGACACAACAATTTGGACATGGAGCTGCAAAAAAAAAAGTTAAAAAAATGTGTGTAAAAAAAAAAAAAAAGTTTCTTAGGAAACACATACAGGGCTTTAAAAAAAAAATTATTAATAATTATTGATTTAGAGGAAAAAAGGAAGTTTGGAAAAATAATATTTATAACACTCAAACAGGTATGTCCTATACAGTTGTTTTGATAGACGGAAACAAGATGCATTCCTAGTTTAAACATTACTTTTTCTTCAGACATTCAGATTTAAATACAGTAAGTATCAGCTAGGTAATATTCAACAATCTGGACATGGAGCCTCATTGAGATCCCCATATCCAGTACAGGTTCAAAAGTTTGGAAACATTACTATTTTTTATGGTTTTGAAAGAAGTTTCTTCCGCTCATCAAGCCTGCATTTATTTGATCAAAAATACAGAAAAAAAAACAGTAATATTGTGAAATATTATTACAACTTTAAAATAATAGTTTTCTATTGCGTTGAATATACCATTAAAAAAAAAAATTTATTCCTGTGATGCAACAGCTGAATTTCAGCATCATTACTCCAGCCTTCAGTGTCACATGGAACATCCAGTCTATCACATGATCATTTAGAAATCATTCTAATATTCTGATTTATTATGAGTGTTGGAAACAGTTCTGCTGTCTGATATATTTGATGAATAAAAGGTTAAAAAGAACTGCATTTATTCAAAATAAAAAAAATAAAAAATTCTAATAATATATTCTAATAATATATTTTCTTTTACTATCACTTTTTATCAAATTTAAACACATCCTTGCTGAATAAAAGTATTGATTTTATTAAAAAAAAGAAAGAAGAAAAAAAATTACTGACCCCAAATTACTGACCAGTAGTGTATATTGTTATTAAAAAAAATGTATATTTTTAAAAAATAGCGTCTTTTTTTTTTTTTTTTTTTACTTTTTATTCATCAAAGTATCCTAAAAAAAAGATCACATGTTCTGAAACAATATTAAGCAGCAGAACTGTTTCCAACTTTGATAATGAATCATCATATTAGAATGATTTCTAAAGGATCATGTGATAATGATCCCAAAAATTCAGCTTTGCATCACAGAAATAAATGATAATTTAAAGTATAATAAATTTAAAAAACAATTATTTTAAATTGTAATAATATTATAACAATATTACATTTTTTTCTGTATTTTTGATCAAATAAAATCCAGGCTTGATGAGCAGAAGAAACTTCTTTCAAAAACATTAAAAATAGTAATGTTTCCAAACTTTTGACCTGTACCGTATCTGGGACTTGAATGATATAAGGCCCTTGAAAATAAACATTCCAAAAAGAAAAGTTTATTAAGAAATGGACTCTAAAATAATATTATGATATCGTTCTGCAACCGTGAATGAACGTCGCTTTATTGTGACATTTCAAAGAGGCACAAAGTCACTTTCACAGACTTTTAAATTAAATGTTTCCTCCTGGTGGGAATAAACCTGCCCAACTCAATCCGAGCAATCTCTTCCATCTTTATTGGACCACTCTAACTCTAGCATTCCTCTTCTTCTAATTTCTAATTCATAATTGTTAAAAAAATAAAGCTTGCCCCTTTTAGAACTTACACTGGATTCATTTACTTGTGACTATGCTCGTTTTCTTAAAAAAAAACAACAACTAACACTAGACTTTTCTATTCTTTTTTCTGTTCTATTCATTTCTTTTTATTCATTATACAATATACCAAAAACAAAAAAAAGACCTCTAACTCTAGCTTGCTCTATTTTTTCTATTCTATCCGTTTTCTTTTTATTTATTAAATAATTTATTATATAATTAAAAAATATATTGCTATGTGTAATATGATAAGCTAACTGATAGCACTAGCATATTAATTGCTCTTTGTTGATTTTGATTGCTTCCATTGTCCTCATTTGTAAGACGCTTTTAGATAAAAGCGTATTCTGCTAAATGACAATCGACTCGCTAAATGAAAAATGTAAATGTTGGTTTATTCCCCGTACACAGAATAAACCAGTTAGGATCACTTAGACGGAATGACCCAGTTAGGATTATTTACGGAATGACCCATTTGTTTTTATTTAGGTTTAATAGTATGTTGAATTATGGTGTTAATGTAAACTTTGTTTAGGATTACATTTCAGATTACTCATCAGTGAACCCTGCCCTAAGATTCATAAATGAACTATTCACTGAATATGGCATGTACAATTATAAAATCCACACCACACACAACAGATGTTCACTCATTTCTCTAAATGCGGACATTGCGATCAACAATTCAACTGTGTTGTTATGCAGCAAATTATAAATGAAAAACAAAAATGTTTGTAAGTCAAAAGACAAACTGCATATGGAAACGCTTTTCCTTCTCTGTGTCATCAGTTCAGTTATACACTGAAAAATGTGAGTTCTCTGATAAAAATGTCTATTTATAGGAAGTGGAAAAGTTTTGCTTTCTTAAAATCACCTGACATTGCCAAAGAAAGAAAGTGAAAGCATTCTGTGTTATCTTTGGAGGTGTCTATGATTGCCACCCAAACTTTCTGTCCTTTCTGATAAAACATCTATTTATCGACGGAACGGGGAAAAGTTTTGCATTCTCAAAAATCACCTGACATTGCAGAAAGAAAGTGAAAGTGTTCTGTGTTATTTGTGGTGATGTCCATCAACTGATTTGAATTAAGTGAACTTTTGTGCTTTTGATATTTCTGCATAAAGTTATTAGTACTTTCATGGTAACACTTAAGATTACAACCCGCAACGTACTGCATAATTAAACAGGATTTACAGCATACATTTTTTTGTAATTATAGTATACCTGTATGTATACATAAAGGAATAAAATGTTTGGGGAATAAAGTACTGCATAATTAAACAGGATTTACAGCATACATTTTTTTGTAATTATAGTACTAAGGGGGTACCTATTCTAATATTACGTGGTATGACCTAACAACAATTTTATATTTGCAAGCGATTTAGCAAAAACATACACTGTGTAGCTACTTTTTTTAAATAACCTACACATATAAAACGCTGGTATTGTTTCAATCCAAACGCTCGGTTGAGACTGTTTTTTATATTTCAAAAGAATTTGGTTAACTATATAAGCTGTATGTATGACCTACTGTATAAATAATCATTTCAGAGCATTTGTTGTAGCCACTTACCATGGAACAAGGATGGGGAACAAAGCACCACTTTACAGCCCGCAAATGTTCTATTTACACTGTAACTACTTGGAGCAAGGGGGGAACAAGTTGGATGTAAACACAGAACAAGTGTATATTTGCCACAGTATTACAGAGAAAAATATAGCACTAGTTTTAATTTAATAGTTCGATGGGCAAAATTAAACCCTCGCTTTTTTTTTTGTTTGTTTTTCCTATTAAAAAAACACCACAGTATACATCC
>NW_024879238.1:2955570-3016761 GCF_018340385.1 Cyprinus carpio | reverse complement strand
TACTCAATAAATAAGCTACAGGTAGTCCAAAATGCAGCGGCTAGAGTCCTTAACAGGGCAAGAAACTTGATTCATTACCCCAGATTTTACCAGGCTCTGCACTGGCTACCTAGTATTCAGTTCCGTAATCAGCATTACAAAAATCTGAAGACCACACATGACGCTTGAAATGGAAGAAAAGGTGAGCGCGCGGGGTAAGGCGGTGTTGAGATTGCTGCTTACCTAACGAGTCTTCCACCATGCTTAGCAAATGCCATCAACCTCTCCCTAAGGTGCACAAAACGATGGACTTTTTGGTAGTACCTAGGATAGCAAAGTCCAAGAAAGGAGGTAGAGCTTGTTTCACGATTGGGCTACAAAAACTCTGGAATCGGCCTTCCTGATAATGTTCGGGTTTTCAGACACACTTTCCTAGTTTTAAATATAGATTAAAAAACCCACCTTCTTCCCGAAGAATGTCAAATAATGCATCTCAAATTTTGGACTGCAGTTAGATCTGATACAAATGTGCATTTTGAAAAAGTTTGTTATTCTTTTAGCTGTGCGTTACACAACTAAATCATTTTTACCTTGGTTGGAACAGCAGCTACGCTAATTATGTTTTCTATTTGTTTCGTCGTGTTTTGCCACGGGATTTACACAAGCTCCAGTCTGGATCCAGAACACCTGAGGAAGAGATGATGCCAACCCCTTAGAGGACCTCAGATGATGCTAACCCTGAAACAACATACAGAACTTCCAAATATTGCTACAAGTGTGATTGCACCATATAACAATTGCTGTTAATAGTGTTAATCGTCTGTTTGTTTCCGTCTTGTATTAATTTTTCCGAAAATTTCTGTCGTATCCACATAAACTGACAGTCACCACTGATAAGCTACTACTAAATATTGTAGAAACTTAATTTTCTGTAAAGTTGGTTTGCAATAATTTGTATCGTAAGAAGCGCTATACAAATAAACTTGAATTGAATTGAATTATTGTTAGGAGTGGTGTGTTTGTGATCTTGGGTTGCATGTACATTGTTGGGTGTGTTATTAACTGAGCGGTTTTGATTTTTGGTGAAGTTGTAATATAAAGTAAAGTCAACTAGAATAATCAAATGTCAGAATAATAACAGTAATAATTAAAGACAGACAAACAACCAATTTGCCTTTAAACCTAAATTAGAGGTCATACTAAAATGGAGTCAGATTAGATACTAAAATGGAGTCAGATTAGAGTTAAACTTAAATTGAATAATTTTGCGCTGAAAAGACCAAACACACAAGAAACCTTCAGCCAGCACTGGATACCTCCATTGGACCAAGTGCGTGGACCTTACAAAAGCATAAATCAGATTTCATAATGATCACTTTGACATTTGTAATTTATGTTTTGATGTGTTTTGTCTGTCTGCCGATGTTTGTCACTGAAATGAATGACCTATGAATGCAACTTTTTAACAAGCAGGGGAAACTTAAACATTTAAACAAATAACCATTTACCCTGCATATTATAAAAAAGAGCAGCAACACTTTGAATGCTAGGCAATACCAATATAACAGTGCGGTGGCTTCACTTTATATGATGTCATGACCAAGCCATGTTCTCTAATATACATTAGTGGTTTGACCACTTTAATGTTTTACAGCCAACAAAACCACCACAAATCATATTAACATAGTAATGTTATTACACAATTACACCATGATAGTCATATCTTGACAACACAAAACTAAATCATTTACTGCTCTTCCCTGAAGAACTTTTGTAGCTTTAACAAAGATTGCTCAATATTTCATGCCGTGAAAACTATGCAGTGTTATTTTACATTTGATTATTCAATTTATGTAACTGAAAACTGTTACACTTACCTGAAAAACCTGCAGCACGGTTTATTACATTTGATGTATTCTATTATTTGTGCTATTTTGATCTTTTTTTTTTTTTTTTTTTTTTTTTTTTTTTTTTTTGGGGGGGGGGAAGTAGTGCCCTAATGGTTAGAGAGTCGGACTTGCAATCCAATGGTTGTGAGTTCGAGTCTCAGGCCGGCAGGAATTGTAGGTGGGGGGAGTGAATGTACAGCACTCTCTCCACCCTTAATACCACGACTGAGGTGTCCTTGAGCAAGGTACCAATCCCCCAACTGCTCCCCGGGCGCCGCAGCATAAATGGCTGTCCACTGCTCCGGGTGTGTGTTCAAGGTGTGTGTGTGTTCACTGCTGTGTGTGTGTGCACTTTGGATGGGTTAAAAGCAGAGCACGAATTCCGAGTATGGGTTACCATACTTGGCTGTATGTCACGTCACTTTCACTTTTTTTTTCACTTTTAAGAGCAGTAACTGTAAATCTGTCCCAACACGAAGACAACACTTGACATACAAAAACTTTGTTGTGTGAAAAAAATAACAAAAATAAAAAACGTCTTACTTTACTGCAGAACAAATATTTACCATAATGCTATCTTTTTAACATTTGAATTAGACTACTTAAGTAGATTTTGAAATAATAAGGAATATTTTTTTTCAGTGAAAATATACACCCAAATATACATACCTTTCTCAACAACAAAAGTTTTCCTATCAATCTTTGACACCACTTCACCATGACCACCTGAGACAATACCAAGATAAAAAATGTAATAATTACCACAGCAATAACACGCAAATATAAATAAAGCAAACAACAGTATATTAATATACCTGCCGAATTCATGTCCACCAAGAATGTCAATCATTGACCACCAGTACAGTAAACTTCAAAAAATGCTTATGCACAAGATTCAAACTGGGCACCTCCCCACGGTGGAACATCGTCAATACTCTCTGCCTCTTTTGAAATTCCCGCCCCCAGCAATGCCTCTGTCATGGTGTCCCTACGGAGAGGAACGAGGAGAATGCAGGAGAATCAGGATGTACAGTCTTTATTTACATTAAGGAAACACACGTAGGACACGGGATCGATGTTCAATACTGCACAGAGAACTCAAAACAGGATGAGGAACACCTGAAATCAATAAACATAATTGAACATGAAGGAAAATTGGGTCATGGAAAGCAAAGGGGGATGGAAAACACAGGACTGACATTACTCCACCCTCCTGGAAGGTGCATCCTCGGGCCACACAACATCCTAACTGGCAAATCCACCGGAATGGGTGCCGCCCTGGAGGCCTTCCGCTCTGGAACCCTGCTCCTAGAGGCCTCCAGGGCGGCGCCCATTCCAGGACACATGGCGGATCTGGCAGTAAGGGGCACCATGGTGGATCAGACAGTTCAGCGATGGTAATTGGCCCTGTGCCAGAACAGCGAGTTGATGGTGGCATCATCCAATGCCGTGGCTGTGGCGAGCCCACAGAATTCCCAGGCATACCCGACCAAGTGGAGATCTCGGCGGGCTAAGACAGAGAACTTAGTGGCTATTTACATGGCCATGGGGAGAAACAACCAGGAAAACAAAAAGACTTTACAAAACCGAAAACAAAACTGGGTAGAAGGGACGCCGCTTTCTTTCTGTTTCAGTGCTGTCTTCTGTCACGGTGTGCCTATGGTGAGAAGCGAAGAACAAGGAGCAAGGAGAATGCAGGAGAATCAGGATATTCAGTCTTTATTTACATTAAGGAAACACGTTTTTTTTGTTTTTTAGTAAATCATATTTTTCTATAGAGGGAAAAAGATTTATTGCAGTTTCTTTTTCATCACTTTAAGAGCTTTTGTATATATAATAAACTCATGAAAAGCATAAGTTTTCCCACTTACAAAGAATGGAGAGATCTGTAATTGTCATCGTAGGTACACCTCAACTGTGAGAGACAGAATCTATATTAAAAAAAAAAATCCAGAAAATCACATTGTATGATTTTTAAATAATTAATTTCCATTTTATTGTATGAAATAAGTATTTGAACACCTACCAACCAGCAAGAATTCTGGCTCTCACAGACCTGTTAGTTTGTCTTTAACCCTTTAACAGTCACACTAAGAAATACATTTGCAAAAAATTATTTATTGCTAAAATTGTGTTCCTGACACCACATTGAGCAACTTTTCAGTTTTTTTTTTGTCAGATGACCTCTTCACTTAGCGGATACACAAGTCAACCAGCTGGGGTAATTCTCTTAATTTTCTCATTATTTTGTAATTTGTGCACCTGTTTTTTTGTTTTTTTTAATTTAAAGAAATTTTATGTGTTTAACAACATCAATTTATTTATTTTAAAAACATGTTTTTATTATAACAAACAATAAATACATTTTATAAAGTGCAAAGGTCAAATAAATATAATAGAAATTCAATAAAATTTAGTAACTAAATACAACAAAATAATGATAATAAATACAAACATAATTATTATATTATAAATAATTCACACAATAAATAATAAATTTAGTGATAATGTATATAAATATTTATGATAAAAGACAACTAGCAAATGTAATATAAAAGAACAAATTACTGATATGGTGTATAGATATGATATTTAATGTAGCAAATCACAGTTTTTTTTGTTGTTCAAACAATGGAACCACTTCTCATTAGCTAACTCTGGAGATTATAGTAAAAGTATAGTATAGTAAAAGTATAGTAAAATATATTAAAATGCATCTAATGTAAAAAATAATAAAATTAGAATAAAATATCAAATGCATACACTGTATGGGTGGAAGTGTTGAGACGCCTGAACATTTGCACCACCAGGAACTTTAATGACATTGCATTCTAAATACATAGACATTAACAATGAGTTGGTCCCCCCTTTGCATCTATAACCGCTTCCACTCTTCTTGGAAGGCTAAGTCCCTGCTGGTGTAATGGTCAGTTGTCCCAGTGCATTTGTCAATACATTCACTTCTGGTGATATGCAACAAAGCACTGGTTTTTGTTGTTTAAACAAAGGAACAACTTCCCATCTCCACATTTGGAATATTGCCAACGCGACACTCCACCTTTGCACAAGTTGCACCTCCCTCGCTGAGTGCCACATGTGGGCCAGTGTCCAGTGCCATCGTAGCGGACCTCCAGGCTGGGATGGAGAACTCGGGGGTTAGGGCGACGGACTTGTGGCTTGTGCTTTGCACTTGGGGGCCGGCCAACCCTGGCTGGTACCTTGTTGGCTCCCTTCAACGTGGCTGCCACCGACAAACGGAACTTCTTCAAGGGCATCGGTTTCTCTTTGAGAAGGTTGCAGTCCCGCTTGTAGATAAGCCATGCATTCACAATGCTCACGTCAATGATGTACCCAAACAATGGAAGGTACCAGCACCGTGCCTTCATTGGCGTTTTGTAGAGGTGCACGAGCATATCGGAGAGATCGATGCCTGCCATGGCTTGATTGTATGCCAGGACGATGGATGGGCAGGGGATGTCAACCTTCTGTTGTGCCTCCTTTTTGTATCTTTTCACTGAAGACAGCGGCCCCACCCCACATGCGCTGCTCAGCAGGGTGACACACTTGTTGTCGAACCACTTCACTGCAACGACTCCCTCTGAACAGAAATCAACAACACCTCTGCCTCGCTTCACCATCTCCTTGTCGCTCATCAATGTTGCACCACCTGAAAGAAATGGAAATTAGAATTTTTTTGTGCGAGTATATATTCTAATAATACTAATACAGTTTTCTATTAAAAACACAAGATTGTGTACAGTATATCTGCATCAGAAAAAATATGTGTGCAAGCTCAACCCTCTACATTGCGAGTAAATCAAACTATCCTATCATTGCGAGTAAATCAAACTATCCTATCAAACTATCCTGAAGATGGTACTCCTCTGGTACTGCTTGGTGACTTCAACATCCACCTAGATAAACCCCAGGCTGCTGACTTCAACACTCTGCTCGCCTCATTTGATCTCAAGCGAGTCTCTACTACAGCGACTCACAAATCGGGCAACCAACTGGACCTCATCTACACGCGCTGTTGCTCAGTGGACAACACTTTAGTTACTCCACTGCACACCTCAGACCACTTCCTCATTACTGCTAATCTAGCACTTACTCCTGAAGCGGCACACGCTCCAACGCGGGTCACCTTTCGACGGAACCTACGCTCACTCTCTCCATCCCGCCTATCCTCTGTGGTTGCATCCTCAATTCCTTCACTCTCGCAGTTTTCAGCTCTGGACACGAACAGTGCTACGGACACTTTTTGTTCCACTCTGACCTCTTGCTTGGACAACTTTCTGCCCACTGTCATCTAGACCAGCACGCACCACCCCCATCGGTCTTTAACTTGTAACTTGTGACTGGTCTTTTCCTGGCTTTATTCCGGGCTGCAGAGAGGAAATGGCTTAAATCAAGAAACTCTAAACCGACCTCAGTGTGTATCAGTCTCTCCTCTCTTCCTTCTCTGCAAACGTCTTCACTGCTAAAACATCATATTACCACGACAAGATTAACAACTGTTGTGACGCTCGACACTCTTCAAAACCTTCTCTTCTCTTCTTAATCCGCCTCCACCTCCTCCTCCATCGACTCTTACAGCTGATGACTTTGCAGTTTTCTTCACAAATAAGACAAGAACCATCAGTGACCAATTCTCCACACCGCAGACTGAGGATAACTTCACAACGACTAATGCTCACTCGTTCCTCCTCCTTCTCTCCACTCTCAGAGACGGACGTTTCCAAACTTATCCTGTCCAGTCCATCCTACTACTTGCCCACTGGATCCGATACCCACTCACCTCCTTCAAGCGATTTCTTCTTCAGTCATACCTTCACTTACTCACATTATCAACTCCTCTCTTCACTCTGGAACATTTCCCCTCAGCATTTAAGCAGGCTCGGGTAAGCCCACTGCTGAAGAAACCATCTCTAAATCCAGCACTTCTAGAAAACTACAGACCGGTATCCCTTCTTCCATTCATTGCAAAGACACTCGAACGAGCTGTGTTCAACCAGCTCTCTATGTTTCTTGTACAGAACAACCTCCTGGACAAACAACCAATCTGGCTTCAAAAGTGGCCACTCAACTGAGACCTGCCCTGCTCTCGGTTACTGAAGCCCTGCGACTGGCAAGAGCAGCTTCAAAATCCTCAGTACTCATTTTGCTGGACCTGTCTGCTGCTTTTGACATCGTTAATCACCAGATTCTCCTGTCCACCCTCAGAAAGATGGGGCATCTCTGGAACCGCACTCCAGTGGCTTAACTCCTACCTTTCTGATAGATCCTTCATGGTGTCTTGGAGGGGTGAAGTTTCTAAGTCACAACAACTTGCTACTGGGGTTCCTCAAGGCTCAGTACTTGGACCGTTCTCTTCTCCATCTACATGACGTCATTAGGATCTGTCATTCAGAAGCATGGCTTTTCCTATCACTGCTACGCTGATGACACTCAACTCTACTTCTCATTCCAACCAGATGACCGACCGGTAGTTGCTCGCATTTCAGCCTGTCTGAGTGACATTTCTAGCTGGGATGAATGACCATCACCTTCAGCTCAACCTTACTAAGACTGAACTGCTGGTGGTCCCAGCTAACCCATCGTTTCATCACAACTTCCCTAAACAGCTGGGTTCGTCAACTCCTTCCAGGACAGCCAGAAACCTAGGAATTATGATGGATCATCAGTTAAGCTTCACAGACAACATTGCAACAACGACCCGGTCCTGTAGATTTGCCTTATTCAACATTAGGAAGACTAGACCCTTCTTGTCAGAGCAAGCCACCCAACTTCTTGTCCAAGCTCTTGTTCTCCTCTCCAGACTGGACAATTGCAATGCTCTCCTGGCGGGCCTTCCTGTGTGTATTGTGAGGACTTTACTCACATTTCTATCAAGACTCACGAGGGTTGTCTTCAATGAGCCAAAAACAGCCCATGTTACTCCTCTCCTCA
Source organism: Cyprinus carpio (assembly GCF_018340385.1). Classification (NCBI taxonomy): domain Eukaryota; kingdom Metazoa; phylum Chordata; class Actinopteri; order Cypriniformes; family Cyprinidae; genus Cyprinus; species Cyprinus carpio. The sequence continues at coordinate 3,008,944 of NW_024879238.1, read as the reverse complement.
TCAGGTTACACTGGCTACCAATAGCCGCTCGCATCAAATTCAAGGTACTGATGCTTGCCTACAAAACGACCACTGGCACGGCACCAACTTACCTAAACTCACTAGTTCAATCTTATGCACCCTCCAGAAGTTTGCGCTCTGCAAGTGAACGACGCCTTGTGGTGCCATCCCAAAGAGGTTCAAATCACTCTCCTGACTTTTTTTTCCTGGACTACTCCCAGGTGGTGGAATGACCTCCCGATCTCAATTCGAACAGTTGAGTCTTTACTCATTTTCAAAAAACATCTAAAGACTCATCTTTTTCGCCTGCACTTAACCAACTAATACTAGTACTTACCTTTTTCTTTTTCTTGTCTATCATATTCAAAAAAAAAAAAAAAAAAAAAAAAAACCTGGCTACGTGTTCTGTACTAGACTAACTGAGACTTGTCATAGCACTTGTATACCGTTGTTGTTTTTCCCCCCCTCGTTGATCTGATTGTTTCTACTGTTCTCATTTGTAAGTCACTTTGGATAAAAGCGTCTGCTAAATGATTTAAATGTAAATGTAAATGTAAATCAATTGCATATGCGACTAAATCTTCATCTTCATTCTGGGCGACTAAATGATGTCTAATATTAGCCAATGACTAATAAATTCTCCGATTTTACTCGCCAGTGTGAGTTTGAGGCTAAGTAGAAGTTTAGCACAGATATATTTTCACTTGCTGAACACTCTCTGACTGAGCGCTTCAGTGTTTTTCAGTGTTTTACAGTGTCGAGCGATATGTGCCATTTTTCATTTCATCTAAATGGATGCGCAGCGCACCTGTATTTGACATACCGTAAACTTTAGTGTGAAGGCGCACGACTCACCGTTGCTTTGTCTCACACACATGCAGAGAGAGAGAGAGAGAGAGAGAGAGAGAGAGCGAGAGAGAGAGAGACAGACAGACAGAGAGAGAATTGACACGCTACATGTAAAAGATATTCTTTGTTGTATTTTCCTGTCAAAATAACATGATTCCTTTGGAATTCTTCAGCTTTTAAAGGGGTCATATAATTCTGCTAAAAAGAACATTATTTTGTGTATTTGGTGTGATGAAATGTGTTTGTGCGGTTTTAAGGTTAAAAAAACATTATTTTTCACATACTGTACATTATTCTCCTCTATGCCCCGCCTTCTGAAACGTATCGATTTTCACAAGGCCCTTCGCTCTGAAAAGCGAGGTGTGCTCTGATTGGCCAGCTATCCAGCACATTGTGATTGGCCGAATGCCTCAAGCGTGTGACGGAAATGTTACGCCTCTTAACATATTGTGATGCCTTGTCCGGCCGGAGTGACGAGACAAAGACATAAAACCCATTACAAACGTTATATAAACATGATTTCTAGTTGTGTTTTCTTTTAGAAAGCAAAATCAAAGTAGTTTCGCTTTCTCAACGAAACAACTTCACACACCGCGGCCTTGAGTGAGCAGAGGCCGGCTTGAGTGAGCAGAGGCGGGTGCCTAGAGAACGGTGCGGCAGGCAGATTCTACGAAGAAGTGTACCTTGGTCCTGCAGGAACCACATGTGATGACCCCGGGCTGGACTCTACTTCGTCCATGGTGAAAGCTGATTCTGTGATCCACAGTGCAAAGTTGATGTATTTCCTCAGCGACCAGCACGGATCAGCTCCAGGCATGATGAAGCTGATATCGTCCTCTTTTGGAAGGCCAAACAAAGTAGTTTCGCTTTCACAGTGAAACACACAGAGTCTATACGACACGGCGGCGGTGGCAACAACAATACTACAATGAGAATAAAAGGTTAGCCTTCTTTCTTTGGGTGAACATCTGGGCGGCGTTATGCAAATCTTCCCACATAGTGATGTTGATGTGTGGGGGCGTGTTAGAACGAGCCGTTTCAGGAGGGCGGGAACGAGTCTTAACTTTTATAAAGAATATCTCTTTGGATTTGAGACTTTAGTCTTTGCAACTTTACAGATCTTCTTTATTCACCAAGAGCTTGTAACACTCCAAAGAGAAAGGAAAATTTGAAATCGCATCATATGACCCTTTTAAGAACTGCTGGGTTTTCCGGTAGTGGGCAAACGGCAAACTCATTGGCTGGCACTCACCTATTTTCCCTGTTTTGATTTCAGCAAATCAGTTCGAGGGAACACACACAACCTGATTAATATTCATGAATCCAACAGCTAATTAATCCTAAGTGCGTGTTATATTGTTCTTATTAGTATAATTCATATAATTATTATCTTATCAGTATTTTTGTTAGTTTTTTACTTTTTTTTTTACATAAACACTGAATGACCACCTCCAGTCCTAAGTCCAGTTAAAATTACAAATATGCACATGGTTATGAAGTTTTAATTTTAATTACTAAAGTTCTATCATTAAATAATACTTATCATATTATACACACACACACACACACACACACACACACATATATATTTTTATATAATGTATGGTATTTTAAATTATAAATGTATTAGTCAATGGTGTTTCAATTTGCCAAGGTGTCCGTAGAGGATTGAGGCATGGTATGTTTATGTGTGAGGATGTGGTTATATAATTAACAATTAACATGATTAACATCACTGAATGTACATTACCTGAACGATTTGCCCTGACAGTACCCACACTTCTCAGTCCGAGGTTGGTGTGCAGTGTCTTCACCCAGTCGAAGCTGTTAAAGAAGTTATCGTAGAATACCACAGTTGCCTCTTTGTGTGTGATAGTGTTGCAGAGTATTGAGACAACTTTGGCACCTAGGGATAGATCTTCCAAGCCCAGATGTGCATGCTCTTCCTTTTGAATGTTAAAGAATGTTGTGGCCCCTTGGTAAAGGATGAAGTCGTGGATAATGCCAATGGAGCTGGCACAACAGAAGATCTTAAATCCCCTATTATCCGGCTTGTTTTTAATATACTGCCGGAGTTTGCCAGCTCTGGTGCCCTTGTAAGCTACCATCACTTCATCAACACTCTGCTTGTAGGTGGGGGGAATGAGAAGGCATTGTTCTCTGAGCATGTCAAAAAGAGGGCGAATCTTATGGAAGCGGTCAGTGTAGCCTTCCATCTGGAAGTTGTCGTTGAAGTGGAAATTTCTTCGTAGCACTTTAAAACGCTTCACTGACATGGTATCAGCCACTGGTGGGAATCGTGACTCACAGGCCCAGTAATCTTCTAAAGAGGGAAATTCAAAAACTCCCATGTACAGCAAAATTGACAAAAAATCTTCCATTTCAGCAACTGTGGTGTTGATGGATCTCCCGGTCTGTTGAACTGAGTACTGGTTGGTATGCTCAGTTATGTGCTCAATCATCTGGTCAGTGAAGAGCCTCTTCCAATACATAAATGGTGTCTAGACTGACTCTGGAAGCATGAAGACAGGCTCGGGCACATTGAAAGGTGGAATGTCCTTCTTTACCCATGTGGTCTTTCTGGACTTTGCAGGATGGGAGGGAGTTTGATAGAGGTCTGTAGAGACTTCAACAAGCCTGTTACTATTTCTCTTTTTCTTTGGAGGGGACATCAAATCTTCGCTGAGTGGAGGGACATGATCATAATCTTCATCTTTTGGATCACTGAGATCTTCAACCTCAGAATCACATGGATCAGCAGGTAAAAGTGGAATAGTGCTGTAGGCTGTGGATGTAGGTCTGGGGCGTCCATAAAATGATCGACAGTCCATTATGCCTGAAAGACATGGCACATAATAAACATTACTATACACAAAAATGAAGAACAGTGTCTTGATTAATCAGTGCCTCAGGTACAGCTATCCATGAAAAAAAAAAGAATGGTCATACTGATAAACTGTTTTACTGTTTGATTGATGAGGTAATTTACTGTGCTAAATAAAATATGGACAAATATATCCATCCATCCTTTCAATTGCAAACTCCTAAACACGTTATATTTGTCAGATTATTAAACAGAAAATTCAATGTTTATAGCAAACTACCCATCTAGAAAGCTGTAGCTATAGCTATTTGATGTTATTCCAAAAAGGCTCGGATACAATGGCTATTGTAGAAATAATAAGTACTAGCTCATATCAAATTATGTAAGGATTAAACTAATTTAAAGATATGACAATCTTAAGGTAAAATACATACAATTCAGTTTAGTGAGGAAACTGGCTGTGTGCCAGTTTATGATCGCATTGCTGAATTAGCGTCATTCCATTTACCCTAACTGGGCAACTCGACCGAGCGGTAAAGCACATTTTCTGAGGTAACACAGAGATGAATTTTATCACCATGCTTCTGCCATTCAACAAAATATAGTGTTAGGAGGTCTAGAACATGAAATCAGATGTATAAAAATCTTACCTCAACATTCAGCGTCACTAGTGGCAAGGGTTTGAAGAGAGCGCCACATCAATACACTTCCGGTTTTGTTTCGGCTCCTCAGCATAAAAAATATCCTTGCAGCATAGCCACCCAGTGGATACAATTGAAATTACACCCTCTATTCAATGAGGGGTATACAGACAAACGGCCAAAACTGCAGTTTGGTGAGTTTTAATAACAGAAATGTGATCGCGAAAAAAGGTCAACCGTGAGGTTACAATTTAGTTAAGAAACCCTCCTATCCTCCACTCATTACCTGTATTAATTGCACCTGTTTAAACTTGTTACCTGTATAAAAGACACCTGTCCACACACTCAATTATTTAGACTCCAACCTCTCCACTATGGGCAAGACCAAAGAGCTGTCTAAGGACACCAGGGACAAAATTGTAGACCAGCACAAGGCTGGGATGGGCTACAGGACAATAGGCAAACAGCTTGGTGAGAAGGCAACAACTGCTGGTGCAATCATTAGAAAATGGAAGAAATTCAAGATGACTGTCAATATCCTTCAGACTGGGGCTCCATGCAAGATCTCGCCTCGTGGAGTATCAATGATCCTGAGAAAGGTGAGGGATGAGCCTAGAACTACATGGGAGGACCTGGTCAATGACCTGAAGAGAGCTGGGACCACAGTCTCAATGGTTACCATTAGTAACACGATACGCCGTCATGGATTAAAATTCTGCAGCACGCGCAAGGTCCCCCGCCTTAAGCCATCACATGTCCAGGCCCGTCTGAAGTTTGCCAAAGACCATCTGGATGATCCAGAGGGGGCATGGGAGAAATTACAGATCTCTCCATTCTTTGTAAGTGGGAAAACTTGAAAAATCGTCAGTGTATCAAATACTTATTTGCCCCACTGTAAAACATTAAGTGGTTTCACTTTCAAGTACTTAGATTTGTGTAAATTTTAAGACACCTTGCAGCAAATGAAAACATGAAAAAACACTTAACGTGGCTTAATGTACTAACTGGTTCAGAACACTACACTGATAATGCATAATACAAACCAGACGAGCCCAGAATATGAACGCAACAGGTTTAATTAAGCTACACATCAAGCGTTTTTCTCCCATAGAAAAAAAATTTGGTGGCATAATAAATTAAGACTAATATTAAAGGGATACTCCATCCTAAAATGAACATTTTGTCATTATTCACTTACCCCCACGTCGTTCCAAACCCGTAAATGCTTCGTTCATATTTGGAATACAATTTAAGATATTTTGGATGAAAACAGGGAAGCTTTAGACTCTCCCATAGACTGCCAAATAAATAACAGTGTCAAGGTCCAGGAAAGTATGAAAAGCATCGTCAGAATAGACCATCTTAAAAGACAAAATTCAATACACACCATACTAATAAAAGAATACTTTGTACAGAAAAGCAGATGAGCCAAAAATATGGCAAAAGAAAAGCAAATTTGGGTTGTCACTTAATTGAGGTAGCAAGAGATAGCTTGTTGTAATAGTTCTCCTGCTGTCTTTATGACAAGAGTAGCCTACTTTTTTAAAATCAATTAATTAAACACCTGCCTGTAACAAAATTTGCCTTAAAAAAAAATTGTTGGTTTATTAAAAAGTGAAAGTGGCCATAAAGTGAAGTGAAGGCCAAGAATAGTAACGCCTACTCAAAATTGGTCCTCTACATTTAACCCATCCAAGTCAGTGCACACACATTAATGACCAAATATTGATGACCAAAAACATCCTTGGCTGCGTTTCTCAAAAGCATTGTGAGCTAAGTTTAACATTGTTGATTATATGATCTACTTAGCCCTGTGATACTTTTGGGAAATGCAGCTCTGAACACAAATAAACAACGAGAAAACAATATAATACAGACACGGGACAATGCTAAAACAGACATCACTTCTGAGTGTTGCAGAACATCTACACTTCTCCACATTACAATAATGAGAAACATCATTCTAAAATGCATAACATGAAAACCCCTTAATCTGGATGGTAATTTTTATACAAGCCAATATAAGCTCAGATCAATAAGGCTCAGTACAATCAGTCAGTTTAATAAAAATAATACAAAACATGTTCAAATTGAAAGAAACTAAGTTGACCAAAAAAAAAAAAAAAAAACAAATTATTTGGTAATTGTTTTTTGTGATAATATATTAGGAATTATTATAAGGATTAATTTTACAGCAGCAATTAAAAAATGCACACAAATATAATCAGGCCACTAAGGTAAAAGTAATAAACCCACAATCACACACAATAAATGAATAAACACAGAACAAACCATTTATTTACATAAATTATAAATAAAAAACACTCACTTTATTGTAAAACCCATTCAAAGACCCAATTTGAAAACAAATAAAAGTGTCGACAGAAAACAATGTATACAATTAACCATGACAACAAACTAATGCTTCAGTAATGAAATGATAAAAACACATAGGCATTCAGTACTATCAAAGACTATAGAATATCCAAGACGTGTCTGCCGTATAGTTTTGAATGGAGAAAAATGCAACGCTCAATATGGCCGCTTAATTGCATGAAGCCCTGCCTTCTGAATGAAAGAGCCAATCGCTATCACCGCATCACTGCAGCTGCCATTTGAAGTCCTGGTTGCTATAGAAACAGTGTACATATTAGTTTTGGACTTGAAGCAGCACTGAGCATACCGGTCGGAGTATGACATCAAAGCACCGTGAGAGCGATTCAAAAGAAGCCGTCTGCTCTCTAGAGCTCTCACAGTACTTTGTCATACAACAATTTGTCTGCGCAGCGCAAACAAAGCCAAAACCTGCATATTTTAGGCAATATAAAAAATCCTGGCCAGGACGTGTCCTGGGAAAATGGCACATTTGATCACCCTAGTCAAAAGAGAAGTTAGGGGTGATAATGGCAACAACATCAGTTTTGGCCATACAGGAGGAAATGCTGGCACGAGGACACAGATTTGTGTTAACTTCAAGGTTCACACAAGACTGCCTTGAAAATACATTTAGCTGTGTGAGGTCTAAAAGTCTTGTACCACCTCCAGTGGAATTCCATCATGCACTAAGAATAATATCGATGGGGTATCAGGTCTGGGAGCTACCAGGAAGATGACAGTAGCTTTTTAGCAGACTTCCTGGATACCGCGGAGCAAACTGTCACCCCATCTGTCAGAGTTGAACAGCTGATGGCAGAGAACAGAACAGCTCATAACCTCACAAAAACTAAGAGATGTATTCTGTTCCATCTTGCTGGTTACATTGTCCACAAAGTCAACAGGTTTACCAGCATCTGTGGCAAATGTAAAACTGCAACACAGCACAATGATGACAGTCCTGCTGGAGAAAACAGCCTCTTAGTAATCTGAAAAGAGTTCAAGGCAGGTGCTCATTGTCGTCCCTCTAAAGAAGCCTATGATTTCATATAACAAATTGAGGAACTGTTTCGAACCAAGACTACCTCCTCCCTCACCCTCTCCAGCAAACTTCCTTCATGCTGGAGTACAAGAAAAAAATCATTAAAAGATTTGTACGGCTGAGACTGAGAATTGAGGCACAAAAAATGCAGATTGACAAAAAATAAATAAAATAAACTCTTAAAAGATGGCCATCTTGGAAGCAAAATCCAATCAAAAAAGAGGAAAAGGACCAACAATAGCCAAGCTTTAACTTCCAGCAAACAGCTTACAACTCCAAAGATGCTATCAAACCGATTAGTCGTTGCAGTGGAAACACTTGGACTAACCATTGCTCCAAGTAGCACCCAGCAAAGAGCCAACATCACTGCTCCTCCACCTGCCAGCAACAATGCCACTCCTCAACCTACCAGCCAACATCACTGTATAATGTATGAGTCACTGCTCCAACACACATACAGTGCCGTGAAAAGGTTTTTGTTTTTTCTGTTATTTTTTGCATTTGTCACACTTAAGATTCAGATCATCAAACAAATCTTAATATTACACAAACTTAATGCAAGTAAATACAAAAGGCAGTTTTTAAATGATGATTTAATTTATTAATGGAAAAAAGCTGTCCAAACCTACCTGGCCCTACGTGAAAAATTAATTGTTCCTGTTAAATCATGAAAGAACTGTGATTAACCATATTATTTTAGAAAGCTGAGCTAAATTTCACTAGCCACACCCAGAGACCCGTTGAATCAAGAAATCACTTAAAAAGAACCTGTCTGACAAATTAAAGGAAGGTTAAAGAGCAACACATCATGCCGCGATCTAAAGAAACTCAAGAACAGATGAGAAACAAAATAGTTGACATGTAACAGTCTAGAAAGGGTTATAAAGCCATTTCTGAGGCTTTGGGACTCCAGCGAACCACGGTCAGATACATTATCCACAAATGGTTGAAATCTTGGAACAGTGGTGAACCTTCCCAGGAATGTCCAGCCTACCAAAATTACTCCAAGAGCACAACAACGACTCAACCAGGAGGTCATAAAAGAACCCAGAACAACATCTAAAGAACTGCAGTCCTCACTTGCCTCAGTTAAGGTCAGTGTTCATGATTCAACAATAAGAAAAAGAATGGGCAAAAATGGCATCCATGGAAGAGTTCCGAGACAAAAGCCATTGCTGACCAAAAAGAACACAAAGGCTCGTCTCACATTTGCCAAAAAAATATCTTGATTATCCCCAAGACTTTTGGGCAAATATTCTGTGGACTGATGAGACAAAAGTTGAACTTTTTGGAAGGTGTGTGTCCCGTTACATCTGGTGTAAAACCAACACTGCATTTCAAAAAAAGAACATCCATACCAACAGTCAAATATTGTGGTGGTAGTGTGATGGTCTGGGGATGCTTTGCAGCTTCAGGACCTGGACGACTTGCCATAATCATACATATACACAGTATACATACATAGACTATTGTCAAGGGGTTACAGAAGCATGTCCTCTACCTGTTCATACAGTGAGTAAAATCATTGAAATTCTGCTACCTAAGGGCCCAACATTGCAATACAGTATTACAACATTTTTCTAACTGACTAAAATGTAAAAACCCATTTTTTCTGCATTAAGAGGCCTCCTACAATTAAAATGTGAATTTATTTTCTATATTTGGGTCTTTGAGGGGTTAACGGTTGTCATGTTTAAGTCATGATTTAAAAACATTACTCCAATGCATTCTCACACTAAAGATAAGAAAATCCAGTGTAATATTCTTTATTTCATTCAGTTTGTCATTTTAATGTTTGATCATCATTTATATTATCATTCAATTACACTGTGGCATTTGAACTAATATTTTGAATCCAAGTTATCAATATCTAAGAAGTATAAGAAGATTAATAAGAAGAAATAAAAGTAGTGGCCATGAAGGTGTAAAATCTGATTTGTCCCACACTCAGCAGCAGTGAACGTTCACTCAGGTTTGCAGGTGAAGGAATTCTCTTCAGTGTGGACTCTCATTTGAGTTTTGAGGCTATATATATGACAAACTCTTTCCACATCGTTTACATGTAAAACAGGGCCCGTATTCACAAAACATATTAAGGCTAAAAGTAGCTCATTACTTGCCGATTTAGGAGAAAATCGTAAAAATGTATGTGCATCAGTCCTAAATTTAGGACTCCTAAGAGTATATCACAAAGCGTTTTAGTTCTAAAACTAGCTCCTAAATCTGTGAAACGTTAGGAGTAGTGAAGAGGACTCCTAAGTCACTAAGACCAACTCTAAACTATCCTAAAATGGCTGTTGCCAGGAATCTACCTTGGAATATAAACATTTGAGAAAAATGAGCTTTTAAAAAGGTATCGCTTTGGTTTGGAGGTTATCCTAACTCCAAATGTTTGATTATATCCTTAATATTTAGCTGTTCTTGTGTCCAGTTTGCATGTCTTACTATCAGCCATGATTATTCTACTCTTCTTATTAAAAGGCTGTTTGTATGTCTATTACCAAAATTAGTCGCTGAAAAAATCCACATGAAGTGACGAAATCACACAGTGTGTGATGGACAAATCGTTAACGGCTGGTCTATGTGGTAATATAGTACATCGGGCAGGACATATGCTCAACTAACATTCATCAACCTCAAATATGGCTGAAATATCATCTGAAATATGTATGTACAGGTAGTAGCAACTTGACATGGCAGCTCAATCTAATGTTAGACTAGAAACTTGCAGGTCACATGTTTGTGTGGAGTGAGGAAGCTGAACAATAGTGTGCTTGGGCTACTGCAGGACAGATGGATGTGCCAGTGCGATCATTTGCTCTTAAAATACTTCCTTTGTTTTTGGTCATACAGATAATAGTAATGCATCTTTTGTATCTGTATCTACGTTTATTTGTGTGCACTCAGAATAACAACAAAACGTTGTGCTTTTGTAAAATAAAAGCAAACAGGATGCGCTTTCTGTCATCTCGGACTCTGCGAACTTGAGCTTGTCACTTCGAAACTCTGTATGCTTGCCTTATTACAGACATGGAGAATATATCTATAGAGAGTGAAACTTTTAAATGAACCAATTCAAATAGAAAACAAATATAATCTGTATAAAAAATTAATACAGGTGCATACTGCGGAGATGACGAGTCAGTGTTGAGGACTTCATCTCTTAAACCGGAAAACAGAAAGCACTAGTGTAACAATAAATTATTAAAACGTTAATGCAGCATACTTGCTGTTATTCCCTAACAATTCATGATTATTATATTTGCCGGTGCGCTGTGGCAAACCTTTTTTGTGTGCGCTTGAGCGCTTATTAGGCTATATATTATATAGGCTATATAAGGCTTTTTATGATTTATATGGTTTATTAAAAAAAGTGCAACTTATAGTTGACAAATGCTTAAAATCAACGACTTCTAGTCGACCAGAACAATCTTTAGTCAAGGGCAGTCCTAATGCATATTGACTAATTGTTTACGAGAAGCATATATATGAGGCTGACAATTAGCAGAATATATATCCTACTTGTTTAATTAGTGACACTTAACCTGCATTTTTAAATCTTTTTGAATGTGGCAACTAACATTTTTATTTTTAAAACCTTTATCTGAATATGGCAATATAATATTGCGCTCTTCAATATTTCTATGAATAAATCTCTGACAGAGAATATCAGTCAATCACTGTGAACGTAGTTAGTAAGTATGCTGACATCATCCATAGCAACACGGTCAACCCGGCCCTTACTCTGTTTAAAACTTCTGTCTATTCCTAAGTAAAAGTTTGTCTCAGCAGCTTTGTGATTAGGTTTTAAAGGTGCTGTAATTAGGATTAACACAGAGTGGTTGAACTAGGTATTGCAGTCCAAACTGAAAATATTGGAGAGGGTTTTTTCACCCTTCCCCTCCTCCTCAGACTTGACGCACACGCAGGTTGCCAGATTGACGACACCAACAAGAACAAGTGCACTTGACAATGACTGAAATACGCTGTTTTCCCCTACCTGGCAACCCAGGGTGCTGAAATACAATTGGGTAAACTGGCAGTGGGCGGGTTTCACGGACCAAAACATTCCGGCCCGGGACGTTCTTTTTCAAAGGAGAATAACTGACTGTAGCATTGTTTTTCAGATAAACAAGTATGTTAACTTAGCATGTTTTATCTGCAAACATATTATGCTATTTTTATCCTTTTGTAGAGTCAAAAACTTACATACAGCAGTTTTTTTAGAGAAAACTCTTAGCTAAAAACTTTTACTGCTATTTAGGAGAACTTTTAGTGGTAAGATAAAATGTTTTGTGAATACGGGCCCTGTTCTCTCCTGAGTGAATTCTCATGTGGTAATTTAGGCCTACTTTATGTGCAAAGCTTTTTCCACACTGACCACATATGAACTGTTTCTCTCCGGTGTGAATGGTCATGTGATATCTACGGCTTAGTTCTGTTGTGAATCTCTTTCCACATTGATCACATGTGAACAGCTTCTCTCCTGTGTGAGTTCTCATGTGGTAATTAAAGGTGTTTTTGTGAGTAAAACTCTTTCTGCACTGAGTGCAAGTGTAAGGCTTCTTTCCAGAGTGAACTCTCATGTGGACTTCAAGGACTCCTTTTCGAATGAAACTCTTTCCACACTGTTTACAGATAAAATGTCTCTCTCCAGTGTGAATCCTCATGTGGACTTCCAGGTTTTGTTTTTGAGGGAAATTCTTCCCACACTGTTGGCAGGTGAACAAGCTCTCTTCACTGTGAGTTCTCATGTGGGAATTAAGGTTGCCTTTATGTGCAAAACTCAGTCCACACTGAGAGCAAGTGTAAGGCTTTTCTCCAGTGTGACTTCTCATGTGGACTGCAAGGTATCTTTTTTGTGCAAAACCCTTTCTGCACTGTTGGCAGGTGTAAGGCTTTTCTCCAGTGTGAACTCTAATGTGAATTTTAAGGTTTTCTTTGAGAGTGAAACTCTCTCCACACTGTTCGCAGGAGAAAGCATTGTCTCTATTGTGAATTCTCATGTGGACTGCAAGGCTTCTTTTTTGAGCGAAACTCTTCCCACACTGTTGACAGGTAAAAAAGCTCTTAGATTCAATCTTCTGGACACTTTTTGGAGAGAAGCACTTTTTAGTCTGTGTGGATTTTTCTCCAATTTTGAAATCATGATCTTTCTCATTCTGCTCTTTCTCTTCCATATCCTTCAGCTCTTGACTCTCCTCAATCGGGTCTAAATTGAGAAAACAAATACAAATCCAGTTTAATGGCACAAAGAAACAGACCACTAAACCAAAGATGACGCATCAAAATCTACAGAAAAATGTGTTTTCTGTAACTTCAGAAACTCTTTGCATTATCAAACACCTTGCGAAACATAGCTTGACCAAAGGAGGGCTAGTTTATTTTCGCATTCTTTTGGACAGCATGAGAGGTGTATTGCCAATTTTGTGAACAAGCATTAGCATGTTTTAGGTCTTATCTATCCAACTGCTACCACAGGAGGGGTTTCATCAAACACAAGTACAGAACATTTTTTTTTGTGTGTGTAAATCATTGGTAAGGCATTCCAACATAAACTTTCGAATTCATGAAAATGTTCATATTTCTGAAATGTTAGTGGGTACGAAAGAAATGTACACCTGCTCCCTACGCAGTGCTCATCACTAGTGCTGGGCGGTTTGACCAAAAATTTATATCACAGTTTTTTACTAAATTATGCCGGTTTCCCGGTTTATGACGTTTTTTTTTTTTTTTTCATGCATAATCAGGTATACAATGCATTTTCTGCTGGTTGATATTCCAAGACGTGCTTTTAGCCCGACAGCACTTGCATAAAATGGTTGTTTGGTCGACGTCGGATTTTTGGAAACCAAAAACCCTCCAAACAACAGACCAAGCTCCTCTTCTTGGCACAAGTTCTTCTGTGTCATGTTCTACTAGTTCTGCAGCATCCATCTTCCCTGTAACACCTGTTTCACACATACTCCATCTGCAGTGGGACGCGTTTGCAGTCCGCTACTGATCCGTGTCTGTTTAGTCCACAAACACAACATTTGTTCATTGTTTTGATTTCATATCATGTAAAACACACACACACACACACACACACACACACATATACATACATTATATATATATTTATATATATATATATATATTTTTTATTTTTTCTCAGATTATTTGTGAGTCTTTTATCACAGAACATTAACAATCTTTCATAGTTATAGACATTAGTTTAAACTCAATGAATACAAACAACGCATCATTCATGCATTTTACTTCTAGGTTTGTATAAAAAGCTGTCAAGCAAGCAGCAAAGCATTTAAACAATAATTAGCCTACTTTTCTTGTTAAAATATTTAAAATTAAAACACCACAGACAGAAACAGTCTCGTGCCTTTTGCATTTAAATCTTTATTACAAGCAATCCCACGGTTCTTAATGAACTTTGTTTTTCTGCCTCCATAAAAGTAAATATATATATTGTTTTCCTTGTTTATCTAAAAGTGCACTTTTTCTTGTTTAAAACCTAGCCAAAAACCCATGTGTTGCGTGTGAAACAGCTTTAATTAGTATACATTTATTGTGAAATGACTGCATTTCCGTGTAAATCCATGTTAATTTTTCCCACGAACAATGCGGTTTCACAATTCAGCGCCTGCAGCACAGCAAAAAATAGACTCGGTACATAAACGTTCGCTGCACTGCTACAGACGCACCGCTCCTGGAACGCACTGATGGACCGCAACCTCGTGCAGTATGAACGCTGGAATCCGTTAACATGGGTGCGTAAAAGAAATACGCAACGCATTCGCACTGCAGACGGAGTATGTGTGAAACAGGCGTTATAACGTAATACCAGAGCACTACTGTGTTTACCACTGTCGCTGCTTAGAAGTGCAACATTGTAAAGGGTCCGTCTGAAACAGTGTGCCGCGGCGCAGCATAACGTTCCGAACGTTGAGTAATTAAATACATTGGTATGGCGGTATATTGAAAATTAACATCATAACAAAAATATACACCGGTTTTCGGTGTAAACCGGTATACCGCCCAGCACTAAAGAAATGTACACCTGCTCCCTACACAGTGACTATACTACACAAATACTACACCAACCAACCATCCTACTTGTACCACACCTGAACAGCAATGGAGAAGTTATTGCTGGTTGCTTAATGCTTATATTCAGTAATATTCTTTAAAATATATAAAGTAGTAATACGTTACTGTCATGAAACATAGCATCTCAGCTGGAAAAAAAATTCTGTGCCACCAAAACATTCTCAGGAGCCACCAGCTGGCCATTTTTAGAAGAGCACCTGGCTACAAATGCTTTGGACACACATTAATTGAATATTTGTTAGACGTATGGCCTTTTAATCTTTTTTTTTTTTTTTTTTCATTTATGCAATATATTGGAGCAAGACCTGAGTAGGGAATCCAGAATATTCCTGGACATGTAATTTACATAGCTGTAAATCATAGGTGGGGATTATGCTAATTGTAAATGAGCACGCATGCATGCCCCATTTACGAATTATTAGAATTCATACACGTTTAACTACCAAATCTGACATTTACAAAACGTTTGTGAATCCGGAGGAGAGTTTTCGGGAAGGTTTGTTTACATGCAAATTACTCCAAATTTACTCATACTTACACAAGTTTCATGAGGCCCATTGTTCTAAACGTTAAATTTAATCTATGGCAACAAACCCTTATGCCAGAGAGGGGCCTTACACTGGCCACCTCTGACAGCGTCAGCCAATTAGTGCTATATCCTTAAGGCGTCAATTTGCAGATCCCTTCTTCTCAAGAAAGATTATGCTAAACTAAGTTGTTGTTCCAAGATTCCAAGCTACTCTGACCCTTGAGGTACACTTTCCTGCGGAGTTAAGATCCAACCCTAATCAAACACACCTGAACAAGCTAATCAATGTCTTTAGGATTACTAGAAAGATACTGGCAGGCTAAACATTGGTTCTGTGGTCCAGGGTCACATATACAAGTCATAAGGGTCAATGAAATTAAGATTTATACATTAATGTAAAGATTATTTATTCAGTTTTCAGATGATGAATGGTTTGTTAGGACAATATTTGGCCAAGATCCAATTATTTGAAAATCTGGGATATAAGGGTGCAATAAATAAATAAATATTGAGAAAATCGCCTTTTAAGTTGTCTAAATTAAGTTCTTAGCCATGAAAATTAGTGATCAAAACTTAAGTTTTGATATAGTTACAATAGGAAATGTACAAAATATCTTCATGGAACATAATCTTTTCTTAAAATCCTAATGATTTTTGGAATAAAAGAAAAATCAATAATTTTTACCCATACAAAGTATTGTTGGCTATTGCTACAAATATACCCATGTGACTTATGACTGGCTTTGTGCTCCAGGGTCACATATGCCATTACATTGGGAATGACTGGAAGAGGATGTCTGTTTGCCTTATAAATCATGCCATTCGAAGACAGACATACCTCAACCAACATTGCAGAGTGGTTGGAAGAAGTAGCAGTCCATGTTAAAATCCCTTTTGAGAAAATTACTGCCATCGTACATAACAATGTTGAGAACATTATGGCTGCTGCAAAATTACTGAGGAGAAATATAGGTGGACCAGTATACACTGCACTGGTCACACCTTGCAGTTGGTGATTAATGCTGCTTTAAAGGTGCTGTATATAGGATTGAACCCGAGTGGTTGAACTAGGTATTGCAGTCCAAATTGAAAATATTGGAGAGTTTTTTTCACCCGGTCCCTCCACCTCAGACTTGACGCACATGCAGCCAGATTGACGACACCAATAGGAACGAGCGCACTTGACGATGAATGAAATGAAATACGCTGTGTTTCCGCCAACTGGCAACCCGGGGTGCCAAAATACAATTGGGTAAACTGGTGGTGGGTGGGTTTCAAAAACCAAACCAGAGACCAACATTCCAGCCCAGAACGCATATTTTCAAAGGAGAATAACTGACTGTAGCATTGTTTTTCAGATAAATAAGTATGTAAATAAGTAAACTTAGCATGTTTCTTAAATATCTGCAAAATCTTACATACAGCACCTTTAAAGAACACAGGCATGCAAAGAACTGTTGGGGCTCCAGTCCACATCACCCACAGGAGAACTGGCTTATTGTGAGATCTGTAAACATCTGAGTGGATCTTAAAGCAGAAAGACACCCTCCTAGCACATATGCAGCTGGCACCGATACAGGATGGCTGCCTCCGTGATGTGCTCTGCAGTTGTTTTTTTTTGTTTTTTTTGTTTTTTTTTATTTTCCTGCAAACAGTTTCACCATGGACGAATTGCTGGACATTCGGCACCACACATCTCCCGATATATTACCGGTTTTCGACTATTCTGATGTTTTGCTGGACATTTTTGTCAGTGGAGCAGCTGCGCTGATCACACGCTTCAAGAGAATGCGAACACGGGGAAAAAGAGCTGGCACGTTGCCTAGCATCCATCTGGCAAATCTCCGCTCTCTACCCAACAAAACGGACAAACTCCTTCTCCTCTCTCGGACAAATAAGGATTTCTCACACTCTGCTGCTCTGTGTTTCACAGAAACTTGGCTGAATTACGCCATACCGGACAGCGCGCTCCATCTGCCGGGCTTTCAGCTGTTCAGAGCGGACCGCGACACAGAATCAACGGGGAAATAGCACGGCGGTGGGACATGCTTTTACATCAACGAAAGGTGGTGTACAGATGTAACCGTGTTAAAAAAGATGTGCTGCTCAGATCTCGAAACACTCTTCATTAACTGCAATGGAGTTTCACTCGTTCATTCTGGTGAGTGTTTACATTCCTCCGCAAGCACACGTAAGCCTGGCTGATGCGCACTCGCTGATCAGATCACAGAGACAGAACAACATCACCCGGACTCTGTTTTAATCATTTTTTTGGACTTTAATAAAGCCAATCTCTCCCGTGAACTGCCAAAATACAGACAGCATGTTACATGTTCCACAAGAGACAGTAATATATTGGATTACTGTTACACCACAACAAAGGATGCATATCACTCTGTTCCATGAGCAGCTTTGGGATGTTCTGATCACTGTCTGATTCATCTTATACCGACCTACAGGCAGAAACTAAAATCAGCTAAACCTGTAGTAAGGACTGTAAAAAGATGGACTAATGAAGCAGAGCAGGATTTACAATCTTGTTTTGACCTCACTGATTGGAGTGTTTTTGAGCTGCTGCCACCGATCTGGACGAACTCACAGAGACTGTAACATCTTATATCAGTTTCTGTGAGGATATGTGTATTCCTACCAGGACTCAACTAATTTACAACAATGACAAACCATGGTTCACTACAAAACTCAGACAGCTCCATCAGGGCAAAGAGCATGCTTACAGAAAGGGGGACAGGGGATGTCTTGTATAAACAGGCTAAATACACACTGGAAAAAGAGATCAAAGTGGCAAAGAGGAATTATTCTGAAAAAATAAGGACTCAGTTAACTTCCAACGACTCAGCATCAGTGTGGAAAAGTCTAAAAGAGATCCCCAATTACAAGACTCCACCCCCAGCACTGTGGAGAATCAACAACTGGCAGATGATCTGAACGAGGTTTACTGCAGGTTTGAAAGAAGAACACCCATCACCTGCCCTGAACGCCTCTCCACACAACCGTTCACACCATTCACAACTCTTGCAACCCGTCCTGAACACATCTCCAAACAACCGCCCTCACCATTCACACATCCTGCATCCCCCCTCTCCCCCACACCTGCAATACAGATAAGCGAGGATGTGGTGTGCCAGGTCTTCCGGAAGCAGAAAAGGAAAAAAGCACCAGGCCCAGACTGTGTTACACCAGCTTGTCTGAAATCCTGTGCTGACCAGCTGGCCCCCATCTTCACACAGATCTTCAACAGATCACTGGAGCTGTGTGAAGTCCCTTCATGCTTCAAATGCTCCACCATCATCCCCATCCCAAAAAAATCCAAAATTACAGGATAAAATGACTACAGGCCTGTGGCTCTAACATCTGTGGTCATGAAGTCATTTGAAAAGCTGGTGCTGGCCCACCTGAAGGACATTACTGGACCCTTACTGGATCCTCTTCTGTTTGCCTACAGAGCAAACAGGTCTGTGGACGATGCAGTCAACATTGGACTGCATGATGTTCTGCAACATCTAGACAGACCGGGGACTTATGTGAGAATCCTGTTTGTGGACTTCAGCTCGGCCTTTAACACGATCATCCCAAACCTCCTCCTGCCCAAACTAACTCAGCTCTCCGTGCCCACCTCCGTCTCTCATTGGATCAACAGCTTCCTGACAGACAGGCAACAGCTAGTGAGGCTGGGAAAACTCACATCCAGCACCCGTATAATCAGCACTGGAGCCCCTCAGGGTTGTGTCCTCTCCCCACTGCTCTTCTCCCTGTACACTAATGATTGCACGTCTAAGGACCCCTCTGTCAAGCTCCTGAAGTTTGCAGACGACACCACACTCATCGGCCTCATTCAGGACGGTGATGAGTCTGCTTACAGACAGGAGGTTAAAGCGCTGGCTGTCTGGTGCAGTCTCAACAACTTGGAGCTCAACACACTCAAAACAGTGGAGATGATAGTGGACTTCAGGAGAAACCCCCCTGCTCTCCCCCCACTCACCATCATGAACAGCACTGTGACTGCAGTGGAGTCATTCAGGTTCCTGGGCACCACAATCTCTCAGGACCATTCACATTCACAAAAAGGCCCAGCAGAGGTTGTACTTCCTTCGCCAGCTGAGGAAGTTTAACCTGCCACAAGAGCTGCTGAAACAGTTCTACTCCGCCATCATTGAATTGTCCTCTGCACTTCAGTAACTGTCTGGTTCAGCTCAGCTTCTAAATCTGACCTCAGAAGATTACAGAGGGTAGTCCGGACTGCTGAGAGAATCATTGGTACAACCCTCCCATTTATTCAAGAACTGTACTTATCTAGAGTGAGCAAAAGGGCTGGCAAAATCACTCTGGACCCCTCACATCCAGCACACTCTTTGAACTGTTGCCATCTGGTCGACGCTACAGAGCACTGAGCACCAGAACGACCAGACACAGGAACAGTTTCTTCCCCCAGGCAATCCATCTAATGAACACTTGATAATAACTGTGGAACACACACTATTTATACACTCATACACTTATTTATCTAACACACATACTTAGTGTACACTTAAACTTATTTATGTTTTTTTTTGCACATAATATACCTGTACATACGTAACTGCTCATTGTAATATACCTGCCATACAATTGTCAATTTGTATATTGTCATTCCTTACCTACTTATTTGTATTTTTTGTATTTTTTATTCTTTTATTGTGTTTTTTGTTCTGTCGCTGTCATTCTGTTGCACTGTGGAGCTTCTGTCACGAAAACAAATTCCTCATATGTGTAAACATACCTGGCAATAAAGCTCATTCTGATTCTGATTCTGATGTGTTACAGATCCACTCTACGCAGCAGTACAGGTGTAAGTCCAGCAGAGCTCTTGATTGGACACAAGATTTGCACAACCTTACCAACCCTCAACAGAAATCTGTTACCCAAGTGGCCAAACACAAAAGTCTTAAAAAATAAAAAATAAAAAAAAATTTTGGAGCCAAGAAAAAGGAACAAGCCTACTATTACAACCAGCATCATGGTGTTAAAAACTTACCTCTTCTATATCCTGGGGATCAAGTTGGACAAAGGCAGTTGTAAAAAAGGGGAGTGTCACACCGCAATCTTATCTTCTGGAGACAGAGCAAGGGAACACATTACGACGAAACAGCTGCCACCTCCAGGCTATTGTCTAAACTCTTCCAAGATTTGTATTGTTCACTCACTTGTAGGGGTGAAATAGCAGCCTATAGAAATCCTAAAAAAGCAGCCTAAAAAAACAGCCTATAAAAACCTTCTGCTGTCTGTGTCCTTAAAGTTAATCAAACAACAAAACACAGCTTTAATGAAGATTAATCTATTAATAATTTATACAGTGAACACTAAAGCTTTTTTTTGAGGATGAGAAGACAAAAATTAATTCAACAAATCCATCTTTTTTCGTTACTTGCATAGTTAAGTGAATGAATAGTAGGGGTGTGTGATATTGACAAAAAATGCTATCTCGATATTTTCGATAATGATAATTAGATGATATTTTGCTGATATCTTAAGGACTACCGTGGACAGCTGACTCCTGAAGTTTTTGATATTCTTCATATTTTGTGTGTTGGTCAATTCACATCAGTAACAAAAATTAATCATAAGTTTATATAGATTTTGCCCCTTTTTACCTTTATAAAGCCTTTTTTTATATAAAAGCGTGTATCTTTTGAGTCAAATTCTTACATTTAATCAGTTAAGTAGAATATAAAGACATTTAGGCTGTTACCAAACAAATAAATTGGTATCAACAAAATTAATCTTTGCAGAAGTGTTATCTGAAGTGGCATTTAGATGTATTTACACAGTGATTTACACACTGTTTAATGCAGCTCTGAGGGACATGGAATGACTTAAACTGCAGTTACAAATGCATAAATAATGTTGTGATATTTTAAACATAAAACATTGAAGATATTTTGAATGTGAAATTAAAACCGCCAGTAGGTTATCTACACCTACAGTCATTAGCTGTGTTTACATGGACCCTACTAATCCGATCGTAATAGGACTAGAAGCACAATCAGAATAAAAAAGTCACATGTAAACACGTCAATCGTATTGAATTGACCAGATCCGACTAAAATTTTGATTGGATTGTAAAGTGTGGTTTATTCTTTTTGTAATCGGATTGAGAGGACATGTAAACACTTGATCGGATTGAAAACCGAAACTGGAAAGTACTGCGCATGCGCAGTGACGTAGAAGTAGCGTAATGACGTGCAGAACGAGGTGTTCTTTCAGGCGAATAAAGTGTCATAAATAAGTGTCCTGTCATTATAAAGCTCCCCTTTCACTCAGCGTCTGTGAAGTGGAACAGGACCACGTACCACCAGTCCTTGTTTAAGAGTATTTTTGGGTGCGCGAAGTGGCACTTTTACTAATTTTTTTTTTTTTAAGTAGCCTAAAGCTGCGTTCAGACTGCACGATTTTAGCCCAGTTTCATGTGCTGGTCGTCGCCTTATTAGTACATGAAGTAGATAAATCTCACATGTGCTTTTTAAAACATTATGCAGCGGGAAACTATATATTCAAGCAGTGTGCGCTTGAAAGAGTAAATCCGATCAGAAACTTGTGACATAAACGCGCATATCAACCCGATCACTTTATTTAGCGTTCATGTAAACACTACGTTCTGAATCAACAACCAGAATGAATTCATTCCGATGGAAGCAAAAAGTGTCCATGTGAACGTACCTATTGTGGACCGAATCATTTAAAAGGTTGATTCATTCAGGATCGATACGCTGTCATGTTGCTCAGAGACATAAAACAGTGCTGTGACTGTTTGGAATTATTTTTTGTTGGTGAAATGGAGCAAAAACAGGCAATATGGTGTCCAAAATGTAAGTCGCTTATTAACTTATTGATTTTATACATCCACATACACATTTGTAATCATGCTTATTTTTAAAGAAAAAAATCATCACTCTTCGCGTGATATTAACTATATGAAATTAGAGGTTAACCGATTGAACGCCCGGCCAATTAATCAGGCCGATTTTTGGCATTTTTAAATTATTTGGCATTCGGCAAATTAGGCTGATTTAAAGGCAGGCGCATCTGCGGGCAGCTAATCGCTGTTGTGGAATGCCATACCGGATTTGTGGCGGCTTGTCACAATATCAAAACTGACCGCCACAAATGGATTGTCCAAAAGGCTTATACTTCGTTGAATAAACTGAGCACGGCATGTTTCAAAATTAAAATGCAGCACGGGTGTTTTTATATGAATGTATCTTTGAAAGGAACCAACCATCTTCAGAAAAGCTTCAATGTCATTATCAGGCATTACAGGAAAGACAAATTGAGTTTTTTTATTAACAGATAAATATAATGCATATAACGGCGCGCGGTCCCTAAATACACACCTATACAGAATTACAGTATTTCAGAATTCACGCAAACATCATCTGCTCTGTCTTAAGTGAACGCTTAGAGAACTGTTGGGGGAAAACTTCTGATGTGTAGCATTATATTAGAGCCATGCATTACAGTATAGGATGTCTGTATCATTATCATAGTGTTAATCTAACAATTAAAGAAAAGAGGGAATCACTCGCTGCACTTCATTCAACTGCTTTTATAGTTTCAATAATCACTTTATTGGTAATGAACACACTTAAGTTATTTTTACATTTGATTGTTTTTCGTACATGAATGGTTTAGAAATAAAATAATAACGGTAATGCATTATTTGTTTCTCTCTAGGCTATTTGTTCAGTTTTTTTTTTTTGCATCTGTTCTTGTTTATAATAACAAAGATAAAATAAAATAATAGCTGTATTGTGATTATTAATATAGTAATTAATAATAAGTAAAGACAGAGGACTTCACTATTGACTTCAAACGGGTGTGGCTCAGTCCTTTTTTTTGTCCGATTCCAATAAATCATAAATCATTTTGAAGGTCTTTTAATGGAGAGTGTTTTTTTTTTTTTTTTTTATTGCTCATTGTGACTCGTTTTGTCAGCACAAATCACATTATTCCCATGAGGAAGCACATGTGGAGGCGGTAAATGACAACAACGCATGCGCGATGTTTCAGGCGGTATAGCAAGTGTAAACACATGAATCGGATATGGGTTATAATTGAAAGAACGTGTAAACAGACAGCTAAAAAAAAAAAAATCGGATACAGGCAACAAATCAGAATTTTGCAGTGTAAACGAGGCCTTACACTAAGTGTGGCAGCACTTCCCCCGGGGGAAACATATTTATGCAAATTAATCCTCTGCCAGCAGGAGGTGCTTTTAGAGCAGGAGAGACAGAGTTTTCCCCGTTAACAGCTGTACACAAAGCAGAGCTCCGCTAAACACTGCTTCATCAGGCATTACACGCAAAATGAAATGAAAATGACATCCAACATTTTTATGAAGACTGTTTCCTTCAGTTTTGATATTGTGGCAGGCCACAAATAAATCAATATATGGGAAACACTGGTATTTATCTAGTCGTGATATCTCAATATGTCTGTACACGAGTCTTCATGTCAAATAAAACCATTTAAATGATGAAACTCACATGACATTCTTCAAAAATATTATTCATTTCTGTAGATATTGGCATTTTAATAAGAATCAAATGAGAATGAAAACCAACCTGTTTGTTCCTCAGTATTTTCTTGTTTCACTCTGAATGTTTCTTCAATCTTCCAGTCTTCACTCTCCTCTTTAATAAACGCCATCTCTATAATAGTGTGAATGAACAGAGAGAAAAAAATCTCAAATCAAATCAGCACCCTAGTTTAGCAGTCAGCGCACTGCTAAGAGAGTCAGTCAGAGTGAGAGTTGATAGCCTTAAATGAGCTGATTATCAAAACAAACAAACAAACAAAAAACCTTCATATACATTCGTTTAGGTCAGTGGTTCTCAACCTTTTTTGGGCCAGCACCCCCTGCAAATCATCCAGGTCTCTCACCGTCCCCCACAAAATAACACAGTCTAACTGTCTTCACTAACTATTTAAGTTGATTATTATAATTATTATTATATTATTTTCAATTAGTTTTCGGTAAAAAATAAGAACATGTATGTCATAGTTTTAGAAAATACCCTGTTTTTGAGAATATATTTAATTTCCTTTTTTCTCTGACGTAGTGGCCTTGGTAATTTTGGTCGGTAAATACATCACATTTATACATGAAAATGGAGGAAACTGTAAACCCTCCTTATACTACAGTTCATGATTTTGTGAGAATATTTCAAAGTTTGCTTACAAATACTTAGTAGAAAGATGGGGAAAGGCTTTTGAGCCACTCCATGTACACTGGTAGATATAAAAGGGTTTTTTTTTCTTTCTTGTGAAGTAAAACCGTTAATTGGTTAAAAGCTATTCTGAATTTCAGAAATGTTAACATCTCATGTCAGAAGAGAGAAGAACAGAGAAACAAATGTGTAATGGTTTCTTTTTCTCAGAAAGAGCAGCTGTAGTCTAGATGAAAACGCTCTAATGTGTCTTTCAGAAGATCCTCCATCACTTTTTGCCAGTGACTGATTCTTGTTTTCTATTAAATGATTCACGATATCCAGAGAGAAATGAGAAGCAGCTTCACTCTCACAAATAACGTGCACTAACGTTAGATGAAGCATTACATTACAAAACAATTAAGCCATTTTACATCGTTAGCAGTGACTTAAAAACATTAAAAAGTTAAAACACAAACCTTTCTTCAGCCGAAACACCGATGCAGGAACGCGGCGCAGCCTAATGACGTCACATCACCACACCAAAATAAAAGTCCCGTTCAAATGCAATTTCTGTTTTGTTGTAGTTTCTAATTAAAATGTATGTATATATATATATATATATATATATATATATATATATATATAATATATATATATATATATATATATATATATATATACCCTGTTCAAACGCAAATGTCATGTTTTCAGAGTTTTATTCTTTTTTAAATACATATTTAAAGACGTTATCTAGTTGTGTGTTGAAAATAACTGCGAATGAAAGAACATTGTGCAGCACATCATTTAAGATTCTCTCTAAAGGGCAAAACGGTCCGGTTTAAATGTGGAAACCATTTATAGCAAGCTTTAACAAAGATTTAATTTTATTGACAGAGCCACAGATTATATTTAAAAACAAAAATAAACAAGTGCAACAATAACTAGGTAATGAGTTATTATTAGTTGTGCAAAATTATAAATTTGACTTTTATAAATGAATCACAAACACACACATATTTAGGTAGATAGCTAGATAGATTGTTTTTCTGCGTATTTAATTCAGATGTTATTACAGTACTTATATTACAATGTTTCTAAGAATATATTGCAGTGTTTTGGATAATATTAAAGAAAATACATAAAAGTCTATATTTGTATACTTATAAATGGGGAATATAATAATATAATTTATAATTTGGGAATGTTTTTATTTTTAATAAATTATCTTTAAAGATTTTACATAATGTCATTGTGCTGTATGTGTGACTGAGAGATAATAGTAGAGTAGTCACCGACTTTGCAAAAAACAAATAAAAACACATCTTGAGAGTCCAGAAGCGTTCACTGCACGACGAAGCCCATTAGAATGCAGTTAGAATGCCTTTACAATTCAAGCAATGAAAGAAAAAAATACCCATGTATGAGTTTTTATGTGTTTATATTCACTGCACAAGCAATGTACAGCACATAAATAGGCAATTAATTTTATACATCAGTGTAGAGCAATGCTTTGTTTCATTCCTTGAATGAATCTGTTTTTGAACGAATCATGTGAGCCAGTGATTCAACGGTCCATTCGCTTGTTTCTTTTCTTACTGAATCAGCCGTTTTGAACAAATCATTTGATTTGAATGATTCAATAAATCATTAATTAAAACAGGGATTTGCTGCTGCCTTTAATTTGTCATTAAATAAAAACCCTTTTAGACAAATTTTGTAATCATTGTGTAAAATTAGCTACGGGACAAACCCCAAAAAGTAATCAAATATAATCAGTTACATTAATAAAGTAATTGAAATAGTTACACTACTTAGTACTTACTACATTTTAAATAGGGTCATTTGTAATCTGTAACCTATTACATTTCCAAAGCAACCTTCCCAACACTGACTATGTGTCCGAATTCTGAGTGAACGAAAAATGATACAAGGTGATTTGTTGTCTTAGTAATTACTTTTTAGCCACTAATTGGTGTAGGATATTTAAATTTTGCAATATTGTAATAGAAAATGATGTATTATTGAGTTTTTATTATCTTTAGGGATGGATGAGGACATTAGGCATCTAATAATTTAAAAAAATCATAAATTAATACAGTTGAGGTATTTATTAATGAGTATATTTAGTTTGCATGTTGTTTTATGTAGTGCTGATTTAAATAAGCTATTTTACAGTTATTTAACATATATTCCTCCAGTTGAGATTTACACATCCTTTTCATGATTTTACATGGTTTTTAATATCATGTACTTGGTCAAAAGCTATGTTTCCATGAAATCCCATAAATAATGTTGGATGGAAACACCAGGATGCACATAAAAATTTGTTGTTTTTTGAAGTGCACTCAGTTGAGTAGGATAAATCTTTATCTAATAAAAAGATGTGTGCATAAATTATGATGGAAACACATTTACTGAATAAATTTCTCAATGCGCGTCAAAAAAACTCATGTGACTTTGCTACAACAGATCATGTGATAGGACAAATGGCGGAAAGGGGCAGGTATGTTTGAACCCTGAACATTTTTAGATGTAATATTAGAAAGAAGTGACTACTATTTTTGATGGAAAACATCAGTGGAATTTTACATTAATAATTTACATCCCTCTTTTTTTTAAGGAGCTTTGGCGTGAACTCTGCTTAGGTGTTGAACAAAAGCATCTAGAGTTGCCAGGGCCTCATATTAGGTACAGCAATGCACTGACATTGTGGAGGCTGTTCCTCAAGAACACAATGTGGCCTCTGCTTTTCTCTCTCATACATCTCTCATACAACATAAGGTTTACATTAATTATTATTATTAATTTTTTTTTTGTGCAAATTCTCCATCTACACTAGTCAGCTTTAATGATATGCCAGTTTGTTTTAAAATAAATTATTGGAAAAATGTATTTATTTTGTTAAAATCCAATGACATAAATATATGTATGTGTATTTATATATATATATTCCTGTGTCAGTGTGCGTGTCTAAGAAAATCTTACCTGTACAGTTCAGATGTGACAAGCACAGATGTGTTGTGTGCACTGCCAGGTGTCCAACACTCATCCCTTATCATAAAGTAATCATCACTGAGTGCCTGTAGTGTGATTGAGGGCCAACCCTTTCTGTTGACGTAATCCCTGTAACAGCGATATGAGTTTCATCCAGAGCTCCTTATTCTTGTGGTACATGGCGGGTTTTGTAGTTGCGTTGCAAAATATGGAGAGCTCCACCATATGGAGATGGGTTATGGATTATATATGCAATAGTATATATGGTCAGGTCAGTGCTAGCTTGTTATATATAAAAATGTTTTTACATTTTGGCATGGTTTCAAAGGCCTTGAAGAAAAGTGACCGCAATCTCATTTTCAAATTGCCAAAGAATCAGTTAATGATGGACCGAGCTTTTGCATTGAGGAAGTTGAAACGGCACTGACTTGCATTTTGTAGTGGTTCTCTATATGGAGTGATAAGAGAAACCGGGTGCCTAAGACAGGGGGAAACTGCATCTCTTAAAATGTGGTATCCCTCTGGTGGGTACAGTACCTTCAATTAGATTGGACTGTTCCTGAGCACTCTGAAGTCATGGACTGATTCGGACCCACAAAAATGTCCAGGTATTTACCTTGGTGGTCACAGAG
Source organism: Cyprinus carpio (assembly GCF_018340385.1). Taxonomy (NCBI): domain Eukaryota; kingdom Metazoa; phylum Chordata; class Actinopteri; order Cypriniformes; family Cyprinidae; genus Cyprinus; species Cyprinus carpio. Next base: position 2,980,747 of record NW_024879238.1, on the reverse strand, counting down.
TGCTTGTAGTTGGGTGGAATGAAGTAACTTTCTGTTTAAGTAGCACATAGACTCAGCAGATTGAAGACATGATTCAGATTCCGTAAGCTTTTCTGAAGATGGTTAGTGGGTTACTTTGCATTTGATACTGAGGAGCATTTCTGACACTTTGTAGACAATCATGTGAACTATTGAATGGGCATATCAACTGCTCTGCAAACAACCCAGTAAGAAGTGGCACTTGCCAGCCCATATGGGAAGAGAAGAATTTCAAGATCCTGACCCAACCATAGTCACGCTCCTCACGGAGGGTGTTAATGAGGTAGTTCAGTGTTTGTCTGTTAAGCCGAAAGTATAACCTGAGGACTGGCACTTGATGTTTCAGCAGGCAGTATGGAGCTCGAGTGCCAAACTGAAAAAATAAAAAAACTGTAAAGTAAAATGTGTTATACTATGTTAAATGTTATATAACGATATTTGTAAACATAAGATAATGTTAGAGAAGTGTTATATAAAATGTTTTATGAACATCTAGCTGCGAATTACATAAAAGAATAGTAGTTCCCAAAATTTTTATATGAAACAATGTTGACTGAATTGTAAACAGTTTGCTTTAAGTTTTATTTTAAACTTATTTTGAATAATTTTGTTAATAATAGGTGTTGTATTTGAGTTATCAAGGCACACCTTAAAGCTGTTACTCTTTAAAAAAAAATGCTGTTTTCTTCTCAGGAAGAGGTTTCACCAGAATGAAAACTAACAAGACAGTACATTTTATGATTTTTTTAAGTTTTATCTAGGATAGTGGATGGTGACTTGCAAAAAATAAAAAATAACATTCATACACTTTTGTAGTTCTTGTTGACAGTTATTTTTTTTTTTTTTTATGAATTTATATTTCATATTATATTTACGTACTGTTATATTTATATATTATAAAGAAAAGTGTGAAAGGCGGTAGTGTTTTTAATGTCTTTTGTTTTTAAAGACAATGAAAAAGTACATAACATGAGAAGCATGTTTTTGTCCTCTTTGCTATCAAATAATACAATAAACATGACAAATGAACAGTCACACAATTCATAAAGCTAAACAGGACATATTACAGGTGGGTAGGTGTTATGTAAATTTACATTTAGTCATTTAGCAGACGATTTTATGCAAAGGATAAAAGCAATCAAATGGAAGCAATCAAAATCAACAAAAGAGCAATGATACTAAGTCTCAGTTAGCTTAATGCAGTACACGTAGCAAGGTTTTATTATTATATAATAACTAAAAAGAAAACAGATAGAATAAAAAAGCAAAGAGCTAGTGTTAGAGGTCTTTTTTTCTTTTGTTAATTGTATAATAAATAGAAAGAAAACAAATAGAATACAAAAAGAATAGAGAAGCTAGTATCAGGTTTTTTTTTTTTTTTTTTTTTTTAAGAATAGAATTAGAATAGATAGTGCTTAAGGTCTCACAGTTGCCAATGCATATCAGTGCGAAAACCAAGTCATGAGGTCAAAGGAACTGCTGTAGTGCTGGTAGCAGCCTCATGCTGTGGGGTGTTTTTCAGCAGCAGCGACTGGGGTAGCAGCCTCATGTATGAGGGAAAGCTGAATGGAGCAAAAGTCAACCAGAGATATCCTCAATGAAAACCTGCAGTCCACAGCGCTCAGGACCTCAGAGTTGGCAAAAGGGTCACCTTCCATTGTGACAATGACCCTTAGCACACAGCTAAGACAACAGGTTTTTTTTTTTGGAGTTGCTTAGGGACAATTCTGTGAAAGTCCTAGAGTGGCCCAACCAGAGCCATGACTTGAACCCTATTGAAAATCTCTGAAGAGATTTGAAAATGGCATGTCCAGCCCAATGGTCCCCATCCAGCCTGAGGGTGTTTTTCAGCAGCAGCGACTGGGAGACTGTCCGAGCCTGAGAAGATTTGCAAAGAAGAATGGCAGAAAATCCCCCAATCCAGTTGTGCAAAGCTTGTTGCGTCAAAGGTGCTTCAGCTAAGTACTGAGTAAAGGGTCTGAATACTTATGTAAATGTGATATTTCAGGTTTTCTTTTTAATAAATTTACAGACATTTCTAAAATTCTATTTTCACTTTTTAATTTTTAGTTATGGAGTTTAGATAAATGAGGAAAAAAAGAATTTAAACCATTGTAGTATTGGGCTGCAACATAAAATTGAAAAAGTGAAGGAGGTCTGAATATTTGCTGAATGCACTGTACTTGTTTCCTGAACTGGACAAAGGAAATGGGCCCAATATATCGATCCAGATCTGATCCATTTGTGCCCCTGCTTGGTAATTGTGAAGCTTGGCCCTCTAAGTTGGCCCTGCAAATTTGCAAGAATTACAGCGTCTGCACCTATGTATGTACAAATTTACATCTCCACCCATGCCATACCAGTAAAAACTTTGAGTTGTTCCAAAGTCTTTTCTTCACCCAAATGGCCAGATTGCGGTGGATTAGGGCAGGCTTGCAACGCTTCTGTTTGCATTGAGGCAGGTACTAGCAACATTAGGGAAGGGACTGAGTCCTCCAGGCATTTCCCAGTGATAAAAGAGGACACCTTGATGGAGTTCATCTTGTGCCCAACATAGCCAGTATTTTCTTACTGCTGGACTATTCAATGCAACGTCCTCTTTTGTTGGAAGGACTCCTGTCTCTTTCCACTCGTGCAGGATGGAGAGATCAGGATCAGCTCTCTACTCTTGCACTAGCTCTTTGGAGAAAGCTTCTAGCTAGTTCACATGTGGGGTTTCATACAACTCTGCAGCTGCCCTGTTCTCATCACCTGCGCCAGCACTGTCGATAATTTCATTAGCAGTCCCATCACTCATTCCATCTTCACCAGGGTGACTCTTTGGGAGTTGTTGCAATGGTCTTTCCCTCGTTGGCAAGGGAGGGTCATTACAAGCACGCCCTTCATCGATTTTATGTGGGTTGAGGGCTGTCCTGGCCCCTTTTTGAGCTCTCACAAACCCATTGCTGTCAATACAATGAGTATAGGGCTAATACCCATTTTCTATTTTATAATAGAGAATTTGGCTTTACTTAGTCATTTGCATCCTTAGTATTTTTCAATTTTATTCTCAACAATTTGCTAATTTGCTTATTTCTGTTTTTTAAACTGAGTTCCGTTATATCACTGGATAATTTCTTAGGCCTATCTTGCTCAGTAGCACAGGCTCTTTTGACCTGGAAAACACTCAACCCACTTTATTAGTTAACAGTCAGAGATACAATATTTTATCATTTTAACACAGAATCAGCTCCATTGTGATATGCTGAAAAGACAGTTAGATGTGGGGAGGACAGATCTGCCTTCCCATGTTATACTCTGCGCAAGTGTGGCACGGTTACACGTGATCTGTGGTTGTGAGGCCGGTTGGATGTACTGCCAAATTCTCTGAAACCTTTGGAGATGGCTTATGGTAGAGAAATGAACATTCAATTCACGGGCAACAGATCTGGTGGACATTCCTGCAGTCAGCATGCCAATTGCATGCTCCCTCAAAACTTGCGACATCTGTGGCATTGTGCTGTGTGATAAAACTGCACATTTTAGAGTGGCCTTTTATTGTGGCCAGCCTGAGGCACACCTGTGCAATAATCATGCTGTCTAATCAGCATCTTAATAGGCCACACCTATGAGGTGGATGGATTATCTCGGCAAAGGAGAAGTGCTCACTAACACAGATTTAGACAGATTTGTGAACAATATTTGAGAAAAATAGGCCTTTTGTGTACATAGAAAAAGTCTTAGATCTTTGAGTTCAGCTCATGAAAAATGGGGGCAAAAATAAAAGTGTTGCGTTTATAATTTTGTTCAGTGTAGTCATTGAATTGTATACATTTGGTGTTCTATACATTCATTTAGCAACTATGAAATATTATATTTATTATCATCATGTCATTTTATATTAGGAATCAGTATAGCTATGTATTCATTTATGTTTATTTAAACCATATTTTAATGTGGGTTACACTGGGATTTGTAGTTCCCTGACCTAGAAGTCTTTAGCGTTTGAATGAGGTATCGGTATTAGTTACACGTGTTAGATTCAACATCTTTGTAAAAAAAAAAAAAAAAAAATTATTGTTAAAACATATTTAGACTAAACAATTATATTCAAGAATAATATGATATACCTATGATAAAACAGACTAATGCCATGGTCTAAATACTCGATTCTGATTGGCTGGCAGGTGTTGATTCAATAGGCCCTTTTCACAGTGACGTTACCTAACTTCCGCTTTCCCACAAAGCAGTGTATCTGTACTTCCGTTATACCTTTACACCGGAGACTTCTCATGAAAATGTGGGAAAAACTTGAGATATGAAAGGCGTTGGTTAAGAGTTAAGACAAATAATGTTAATCTACTTACAGTCTGGTTCTTTTGCGAAGTTTCTCTGCATCTGCTTTAGATGGGTGGCTTGCTTGCCGCAACTGCTTGCGTTCAGATTTGTATGACAACGATTATGTGTCCACACAATACATACTTGAAACCTTTTCACTTCATATTTCGGTTTATGTCATTCATTGGATAATTTGTGAGTACACTGAGTAAATTAAATTCCCTTCATAGTTCAGCAATAAAAAGACAAACAACATGATTTTGTTTTTATTAATTATGGGAAAATGACATGGACACAAGTCATTTTTTATATTAAATCTTTTTTTTTTATTTGTTATGTTTAAATTACATGGAGGCAAGTGGTTTTTATTTAAACTCATTATCCAGTTCAAGAATAAAATGGCTTAATATTGAAATAATACAAAAAGCACAGTCACGTAGTTCTACAGAACTTGGACTTCTACAATTACTTAAATTCCTCCATTCAATTTCGCTTTAGCCTGCGTTTTATACTTATTTACACAAATGCTGGCATCTGTTTTTAACTAAAAGCTTTTTATATAAACTTAATATATTTTATATTTATTTCTGAATTACATTAAATAATAAAACAGAAAATTATAGACCCCATTTTATTGATATTCAAATAGTACAAGCTTATGTTGAACTATTCTTGTACATACAGGAGATACATACAGGAAATAAATTACTGAATGAAAAGCCTTTCTGTTACCATATGTAAATGTCTAAAACCTTTGTTTATTAGAGAAATATATCTAACCAACTTCATCTAACTGCAATAAAGACAGCAAACAGTGCTCGAGAGACGCGGGAAATCAGTGACAGCAGTTCTCCGTTTTTAACTCCTCCCTCGACTTCAAGCGGCAAATCTTGCCGCTCAGTATTCGGTAAGTTAGTTTGAGATGCCAGACGCCTATCCCTGAATGAGGACGAGAATAGAAAGCAACAGTCATCCTCTAACCATGTTTGTGGCAGTTGTACAAGCATCTGGGTGAACTCCATGCTGGTAGCGATAGCGCTTTACTATGCTGGCGGAAGTAAGAATACCCTGCTTCGTGTCAGAACGGAAGTTGCGTGACGTCATGTGAAAAGGGCCTATTCGTTTAACGGCACAGGTAGTTCCAGGTCAGTTTAATCACGTTCTATATTAATGTGCTTCCTATAAACATTGGTAACCATAGTAACATCTAAAAAGTTGTAACTGACGAAAATAGCCATCAATTTTTATCATTCCGGTCAAATATTGCAGCGCAAATATTATTAACATCTTTAATATGTGAATGCTGGCAAATGACCATGGCATAAGCGGGATAATCAGCAGTTAGCTGCTAGCTGTTGATTATCCCTTACTTGTGATGTATATGTAGTAATGGATCAGCAGTTGTTGTGTTATTTCATTAAATAGCATTAGGATTTGGTTGAGTGTTCTTGAAATCAGACCATTGCCTTCGTCTTAAGAAAACTCAAACAGTCCCATCTGCTCTCTGAATATTCAGTCTGTCTTCATCATGAAATAATGAACCAATCATTACCCCCATTCTGGAGAATGTGTGTTGTGTTAAGACAGGCTGCTTCATGACCTGAAGGGGTATGTTTGTTGTGTTCTCTACCTCTGCATGTCTTCATCTAATTGAGCGTGACCAATATTTAGGATGACCAGGACTGATAGGCAAGGCAAGTTTATTTATATAGCATATTTCATACGAAATGGTAATTCAGAGCGCTTTACATAAAAGGAAATAAAATAATCATGAAGAAAAATTAATCACAACAGTAAAACAAGGAATTAAAAAAACTTTTAAAATTATTTAAAAATGTATTTAAAATGAATTAAAACAGTTAAGAATAGAAAATGGTTATATATAAAATACAGTGCAACCAGTTCAGATGAGTTTTGAGTCTAGATTTAAAAGTGGCTAATGTTTTAGCACATCTGATCTCTTCTGGAAGCTGATTCCAACTGCGGGTGGCATAATAACTAAAAGCAGACTCCCCTTGTTTTTGTGTGAACTTTTGGTATTTCTAACTGACTCGATCCTAATGATCTGAGTGCTCTGTTAGGTTTATATTCAGTGAACACATCTGCTGTGTATTTAAGTCCTAGGTCATTGAGTGATTTATAAACAAGTAAAAGTACTTTAAAATCAATCCTACATGTAACTGGAAGCCAGTGTAAGGGTCTGAGGACTGGTGTGATATGCTCAGATTTTCTGGTTCTAGTCAGAATCCTGGCAGCAGCGTTCTGGATGAGCTGCAGCTGTCTTGCAATTCTTGCAATGTTTTTTAGATAATAGTATGCTGATTTAGTTACTGCTTTGACATGACTACTGAAACTAAGGTCTGACTTCAGAATCACACCAAGACTCCTGACTTGATTTTTAGTTGTTACACCCCTAGAATCAAGGTATGCATTCACCTTGAGAACTTCATCTTTGTTTCCAAATGCAGTGACTTCAGTACATGTTTCAAATATTATGTTTGTAAGGTGATGGTGGAAACGTAGAAAAGTTATGTTTTGTCTTTGAATAGTTGATCTTTGTTTCCAAATGTACGATTTCATGGCTAGATTTACTCCATATGTGAAAACACAAATATTGTGTTTACACAAACTTTTTAAATGAAGCATAACATAGCCTAATGGTAGTAAAGGGCACAGTTCTTGGATTACTTCTGGTTTTATTTTTAAACATACAGAAAGACATTGATGAAATGTTTCATCACATGTATGAGGGGATTAAAACATGAAGATGATACTTAAAATAAGAAACTTTTAAAGATGCTGAAGTGATTTTTAAACATACAGAAAGACATTGATGAAATGTTTCATCACATGTATGAGGGGATTAATGATGTATGAACATGTTTTATTTAAAGTCTTAAGATCCGGTTTTGAAATCATTATTAACATAACAATTGGTTCAAAAAAAGGTTAACGGAATAACATCTCAGATCATCTGGTCTAACTCCTCCCTCACCAACCCTTATTTAAAGTGTTAAGATAATGTTTTGTAAGATATGATTCAAATTAAATTTTTTATACTTTTTATTTTGTAAATCACTCATCCATGTTTGGACATTGTTGTGTTATGTTTTTTGTTTTTGTACTATAAATGTAAGGCATCATTTTCATATTTAAAGTGACATGACATACAGCCAAGTATGGTGAACATACTCAGAATTCGTGCTCTGCATTTAACCCATCCAAAGTGCACACACACAACACCATGAACACACACCCAGAGCAGTGGGTATCATTTATTCTGCGGCGCCCGGGGAGCAGTTGGGGGTTCGGTGCCTTGCTCAAGGGCACCTCAGTCGTGGTAATTGCCGGTCTGAGACTTGAACCCACAACCTTAGGGTTAGGAGTCAAACTCTCTAACCACTAGGCCTAAAACTATATTAAATGTTTATTTTACAGTGTTTTATATATAATTACAGTTTTATTTACTTAAAAGAAGAGAATAGTGTGTTTTATAAGATCAATAAGCTTAAATAAATGTTGAATACGTTTATAAATGTATGATAAATGATCTGCTTCAGTAACATGTTACTATGATGTCATATATATATTATTACCATATTATTTAAATGCTTCAGTAACATGTTACTATGATGTATGTGCATGCTATGTGCATGCTTGTTTATATGATTTATCAGAACACAAATTTGCATATAATAACGTAAATGTGTTTATGAGGATATTTCCTCATAATTAAAAAACTTACAAGCAATATTTTATTTAAAAAAAAATGAAATATGCAGACATTTTTGTGTGATGGGTAGGTGTACAGTTTGTATATTTAGACAAAAAAATCAATATACCTATGGAACATCCCCAAAAATATAAAAAACCAGCATGTGTGTGTGTGTGTGTGTGTGTGTGTCACCACAACCAGGATTTAATTTCTAGTTTATGTACATTTTGTAAATATTTCATTCAAAGGTATGAACATCATTGGCCCCAGAATAATGTAAAGCATTTTTATTGTCAAATGATACTGTATAAAAATCATTAATATAATATAAATATGAATATAAAAAGTTCTAAATATAATGTAGAAACTTAAATTTTTCTGTGAAACTGCGTTGCGACAATTTGTTTTCTGAAAAAGTTATAAAAAATTAATGTGAATTCAATTTAATTGTTTGAACTGAATCATCTATTTATTGAATTATTTATTTATTGAGTTTAACTGAATTATTAATTTATTTTGTAAGATGTAAAGTTTTCTGCAAAGGGAACGTGTTAGGTTGTAAAATGTATAATTGTCTGTAAATAAAGAACAACAGGAGTCTGTGTAATGTCCCCATTTAGATAGCTAAGCAAACGTGTGTGTGTGTGTGTGTGTGTGTGTGTGAGAGAGAGAGAGAGAGAGAGTAGCTTTTCCAGGTTTAACAAAGCACATTTTTTTTGTAAACTTCTCTAATTCGAAGAATGGTGATGCTTACACGAGGAAGACTTTCTATTGCAGAAAAATGTAAGGGGAATTTTATTTTTTTTTTTTTGTTGTGTCATATTTTTTTTTTAGAGTTTTTTTTTTTTGTTGTATTTCATTATTAGTAATGTTAGTGTGTGTGTTTGTATGAGAGAGATTATTATAATCTGAGTTATTTTATTGTATTATTTTCTCATTTATTGATTCCTTTAGTGGTGTAATATTAAATTTTACACATCAAAAATGCATTGGCTATGTTGTAATAATACAACTTGAACTTGAAAGAGGTATATGCACAATATGCTTTGATTTCTTAAAATTGTTTATTCTTTTACTTATTTTTTGATATTGTCCTTAATCCAATATCTCTTTTCTCACATCCATGTAATATGCTTTGATTTCTTAAAATTGTTTATTCTTTTACTTATTTTTTGATTTTGTAATTACTGTGATGGATGGCGTACCCTCTTTGGTTTGATAGTTGTTTGACATGTTATTCGGATGTTTTTGGTATTATATAATTATTGATGATTATTTAAACAATATCCTACTTTATGAAGGAGGTCAAAGGTTAACCACAGTATGGCAGATATATTACAAACAGATGTCATAACACATCTGGTGATCATTAAAAAGGTCATAAGGTTTATCCCTAAGGGGGTGGGTCAAAGGTCAAAGTCATCAATCAAAAAAATTGACATTCCGTGAATCGTATTTACTACATAGGCATATCATTTCCGACACGTGCTGTATGCTGTAGACCAGTCACAACAGACTAGGCCATCTGACCAATCAGGGCAGAGCAGGCTCACAGAAAGGAGTGGTTAAGAGAGACTGAATCTTTGAACTGCTTCGAACGAATCATTTGAGAATCGCTGGAAAATGAGGTGATTTTAAAGGCATATTTTGAGAAAACGAAAGCGTTTTTTGACCTTGGATGCATTTAATCCTATTGTAGGAGACTCAAAAAACAATATTAGGAACCATTAAAATGGCATAATAGGGGCACTTTAAATCAATGACCGAAAGCATCTTTACAGAACATTATCATATTCATAAACAGTAATCATCCGATATGAAGCCAATTTTTAAGAAGTCACGCTGTAAGAACTGTTCCAACATGTTCTGTAGCGAAATTGTAATCTCACATAATGTTTACTGATTTTACGAGTAAGCTAACTGTGAGGTGACATAGCAGAGTATGTTTTTCAAGTTTTTATATGTGTAATCGTTTTGTTAGTTCAATGTATTAGTTACCAAACAAATAAATAATGGCACCGGCGCTCCCGCGGACAGTTCACTTGCACGCAAGTGTGGATGAACAAATACTCAAGTTACAGTGGGCTTTATCATTTTGTAGGAGTTGGTTTCAGATGCAGCAGTACTTATCAGCAATATAAAATGTGAAGAAGTAGGATTCAGATGCAGCAGTACTTATCAAATGTTAAATTAGACAAAAATATAAATATTTAGGTGTCTTATTTGAGCTTGCATTTATCAAGTAATATTTTTCTTGTTAAGGTGTGATGCTTAGTTATAATTTTTTTGAAATACTTTGTTGTGTTTCTAAATGTATTAATGTGAGTTCACTTGTATAAGCAACATTTTGTGTGAAGTTATGCTCAGTATCAATGTTCCAATGTGCTGTAAAAGAAAACATTAATATTTTTGTTGTTTACTGATATAGTGCAACAACAATAAAATACATTTCCCCCAGAAAAATAACTACTTTTATGTGTGCAATAATAATCAATAAATAAATGATTAGCGTTCACATTAAGATGTACTTTCACAGCTTACTAACATTTATAACTCATTAATAAATGGTTCACAGGTGTTCACTTTACATTAAAATTCACAAGTAACTAATACTGGATTTAAAATTTTCATGGTTGTGCTTTTATGTCCCTTATCAGTTTTTAATAGTTACTGTTGAAAGGCATCATGAACGTATGCAGAGAATCAAAGGTACGATAAGCCTCTGTTAAGAATTTTTTTTATTTTTTATTTTTTTAAGTGAGAATTTTTTTTATTTTTTATTTTTTTAAGTATAAATGAGTCATAATTTATTATTGAGGAAAAAATAAATACAACACCCTTCATTAAATCAGGAATCTGGTTTTGAGAAAAAAAAAAGTATGAATAAATATATTTATTAAGCCTATGCCAGGTATTGCATAAAAATCACATTTTATTCATGAATTTATAACTGCTTATCAATGATTTATAATGCATTTGTAAATGAGTTATTAGTCATTTATGAACACCTTTATAAAGGAAACCTTAATGTAAAGTGTTACCCATTATTCTTTAATTGAGGTATTCACTTTATTGATTGAATGTATTCTTCTTGATTGATTTTACATTTTTTTTGTTATTCACTTTATTGATTGAATGTTTTCTTCTTGATTGATGTTTTATTGAAATTGGTGCTCTGCATTTAACCCATCCAAGTGCACACCACACACACAGCAGTGAGAAGTGAACACACCGTGAACACACACCCAGAGCAGTGGGCAGCTATATCCAGCGCCCGGGGAGCAACTGGGGGTTCAGTGCCTTCCTCAAGGGCACTTCAGCCATGGGTGTTGAGGGTGGAAGAAAGGACTGTTCATTCACTTCCCACCCACCTACAACTCCTGCCAGCACCGAGACTCGAACCTGCCACCTTTGGTTACAAGTCCAAATCTCTAATCATTAGGCCACAGCTGCCCCCAAATAAATTTATTGTGAAATAAATATTATTTTTTATTTATTTTAGACTTTGCTGAAATTATTAGAACTAGTAAATTGTGAGGAGGCTTTTGTAACTGCAAATCTACGGCCAGGATCGATCAAACTGAAGGCTCATGAATGAATTGAGCAGTTTGCACTTCATTGGAGTCCTTTCAATTTCTGTCTATTACTGATGTTAGCAAGTTGTACAGGAAAGACTGAACAAAAAACACAATTTGTCAAGAGAAAGCAAGCAAGCACAACTAACATTATGATTAACTTTTAAAATTACTATTGCAATTTTTATTTTACAGTCACTTGAATGAAATTCAAAATCAAAGTTTTAATAAATCAAGTGATTTGTTTACATAAGCATAAGAAAAGACATACACGCAGAACACCTTCAGGCAGGCTGCTGGACTTCGCTTTTCCTTACATGTGCAGTGCTTCAGCTATTTCTAAATCATTTATGGGAGTTTTGTTGTATAGGGATGTGGATGCCTTTTCTTTTAAAACCTTTTTTTTTTTTTTTGCTGTGTTGAAATTAAAGAGTGAGTCAGGGAAGTATATGTGTATTTTATTTTCTTTGGTAGGAAAGTTATTAATTTAAATAAAAAAAAAAAATTTAAAAAAAAATAGTATGCTTTTGTTTATTGCTTTGGCCTCTTTCCCTCCTGAAGCCTTTGTTTGATTATTTCCCGCAGTTTATTGAATAAAATATCTAGTGTTATTTTGAAACTGATGTTGCTGAGCATTTTGTGTATCTGCCCTGGGACCTGGAGACGGCAGTTCTCTCATTCTCTCCCCACTATTCTAGTTACACAACTCTTCCTACCTCTGGATTTAAAAGGGGGCATGTAACAAATACATGTAAAATAAGTGTAAAAGAACATCTGACAGGGTCTTTTTAACAAATTCATTTATTATGTCTTGATTGAATTTAATTGAGAGTATGTTTTAAATAAATTTTGAATGGGTGTTTTTGAAAAATTCATTTATTATGTCTTGATTAGCAATTAAAAACGGAGGAATGTAACAAAAGCAGAATCATCATAAAGAAGTCATTAATAAACACAAAAAGTGCTTTTTAATAGAACGTTTGAAGACATTGTTGGGATTAGTACGAGGAGACATTCAGGGATTCTGCGAAATGTGATAAGGGTAGGCAGCAGTAAAGAATAATGAATGAAAATGTTCTGGAAAGTGATTTTGTGCCTCTCTGTGATGGTACCACTAGGCATCACTCACTTGTAGATCTCTGAAGGGGATGTAGATCTGTAAGAGTGAGTGGAAATAGAAGGGTGCTGAGGTGTGATGTGTGCCCTTTTAGGCTTGTTGAAGATCAGACGTGATGCTGCATTCTGAATCAATGTGCTTTTTTTTTTTTTTTTTTACCATTGATTTGCATATAAGTCAGATCAACAGGTTGTAGACTTCACCATTACTCCAGCCATCTGATAACAAGCATTGAGCTTTAGCAATGCTGCCTCATGTTTATATATTCACGTTTATTTTATATCATCAGCAATCTATCATTAATGTCTTTCTTTTGATGATGATAATTGACCGGTAATAGATTAAAGAGTAATTTATGACAAGATTGATAATCTGAGTCAGGAGTTCTGACCTTTGTCAAAAAAAATTTAGGTTTGGTCATCAGAAATTCATATAACTTTCAAGTCTTTACCCTTTTAAATTCAAAAATGTGAGTACCACAGTTAACAGGTTTTCAGTTTGGATTATAAAAAATTTAATCGCACTTTTTTATTGAGTGACATTAGGTCTAAGTGTTCAGAGATAAATGTTTTTATCACTTTCAAGTCTATGTTCAAAAATGTGTTTGAGTGTTTTCATAGTTTTGTTTGTTTGGTTTTTTTATCGTTTTCTAGTGTATGAGCTTTGCTCATCTGAGAATGCAATAGAAAGTCATCTTTGACTGTGATCTGAGGTGAATCTGAGAGTCTCTGTTCTCTGTCCACTGCCCAGTTAAAGCTTATGTAAACTGTCAATAGCATCCTGTTTTGAGTATTTTCTCCATTCATATGAGATCCGTCCCTGTCCATCAAATGTTTTATTGTGGTATTTTTCCAGATCTTTCTGGAATCTGCACACAAACCACTTCCAGTAGGGCTGTTCAGAGAGGTCAGGGGTGATGCTCCAGTCTGCATAAACTCCTCCTGCTCTTCTGTAATCTCTAAAACTGACCCATCCATGGTGTGATTTAAAATTAAGATCACTTGCTAAATTTGTGCAAATATTAGCACAAAGATTTACTGTGTCTGTGAAGTGCTGTCCACGAATTCCAGTCACTCTGTGTAAAGGAACACTGTGATCTCCACCATGGTTTTCTGTGTCATTGGTGCAGGTGGCTCCACAGAACGGACACTGAACCCAACAGCACTGACAGAGGTGATCAATCAGAAGTTCATCAGGTCTGTATTTATACTCCAGATTTATTGGAAATGTGTTTGTGTTGAATCTACTGCTAATCTCAGACATTAGAGCAGAAAGTTTTTGTTTTATCACATCTTCCAAGAGTTTGAAATCAACATCATCATGTTTCACTCCACTCAGGTTTTTTACAGAAAAGATCAACTGATCTGAGAGCTGCTTTGTAAAACTCTTCAGCCACAAACCAACATCTCCACTGTTGACTTGAACATGTTCAGTGGATTCATGAGCTGCTTTCATGATCTTCTGCTGCAGGAGTTTAATATTCTTCTCCATCTTGGGTAAAACACTGAGACTGAACTTATCAGTGATGTACCGACTGACTTCACCTCTGATGAAACTCTTGAAGTGATCTCTGGGAGTTTTAATGTAATCCATGTATTTGTAAAAATCCTCCTCTTCAGCCAGTCTCTTCAGGATGTGTTTCTCCAGATTTGATCTGCTTCCATTCAGTGATTCACAGTTTGATCTAATTTCTTCTGTCAGATCTCTAGCGGTGTTCTTGTAGACACTCTGCTCAATGGGCTCTTTAAGTTTCTCACAGATGATCTCACCAAAAATAACAGCTGATGTTGCGCCATGGCAGTATTTCCGGAAGATACTATAGTACTCTTCTCTCTTCTTCTTAGTATAGAAATCAGGATCACTGGCTTCCCTGAACTGTCTGTGTTGGTTAATAAAAATCTCTTTTGCTCTGTTACAGATGAAATAAACCAAATCCACAAAGAATTCTTCCTGAAGTTCAAATTTCTCAATTTTTTTCTGATATTCTATTACACTCTTCTTGATGTAATCTGTGAGTTGTTGAATGCAGCTGATGTTGTAGCCCTTCTCTGAAATCTTAAATGACTGAATCAATGTGTCTGTCTGCTGAATAACATATTTGACAATTGATCTTATTTTGGCATCATCTTCTGGAGTTGACTCCTTTACATCTTGTTTAGTGCGACTTTTTGAAGACTTTCTGAAAATGACATATTTAGAGTAATTAGGCACAGAAAGAATATTGTTGTACTTGTTGCCCTGTTTGCAGCAACTGAGAACCTGTGTCACATCATTCAGTATGTCAGTGTCTGTGATGATCTTCTTCACACTGTTTTCCCAAATCAAGTCAAACTCCTTCTTCAGTGTTTCTTCATCATTTGCTTTGTCTTTGTGTTTTAAGGCAAGTTCTTTGCTCTTTTCAAAGAGAGTGTTTTCGAGTTGTTTCCTCTCTTCAGTCTTTTTCTTAAGGTCTTGATGCTGAAGTATCTCATTTAATTTCCCTTTTGTTTCTCTCACAATGTTTTCCTGAAGCTCTTTGATTTTTGTTTCATATACTGGTTTCCACTGAATCAATATTTCTGCATATGCGTCTTTCTCAAAGAATTCTGACATTGATTTTTCCACTTTTTTACTTGTCTTATTCAGTTCTCTTTGAAGATAAGTTTCCTCAACTTCATGAATTGCTTCATTTTTTATTTCGTTTTGCAGTTTGTTCTCAATTACCTTCCTGGCCTTTTGAAGACTCAAGGACCACTTGCTGTATTCATTCTGCAGTTTCTTGTTGGCTGCAGTCTCAAGAGAGTTTTCGAAACTGAAAACAAATTGTTCCTTCAGTAAAGACTCCCAGAGATGTTTAATATGATCTTTGAGGTGTGTCAGACTCATTCTATGTGATTTTGAAGCATGAGATATAATAGTTTTTTTTAGTTCTTGAATGTTTTCACAATAAATTGGGTTTGGTGGTGCCATGGGTGGGTTTCCCTCCCAGAGATGAGCAAAATACTTCACATCATTCTGAACATCAAATTTAATGACATCACTGAAGCATTCTTCATCACAGACTTCCTCTTCAGCGGCGAGTTTTGTCATCTCATCCAGTTTCTCCTGCAGTCGTCTCCTTCCCTCCATGTTTTTCTCTCCAGCTGTGACATCTGAAATATTCTGATGCACAAACACACAGCTGGGATTCAGTTTGACCTTCTTCATCCTCATGAAGGCCTGAACAACAATCTGAAAAATGTCCTGCATCTCAGCAAGGTTTTCTCCAAGGATGTTGATCAGCGTCAGATTTGCAAGACCTACAACAAATGTGGCCAATTCATTGTCATGATGTCTTGTTGATCTTCCAGACAGTTCTGGAGCAAGAAGACCCTCAGTATCAACAACCAGAATGTAGTCAAAGTTTGTGTTTTCATCTCGTCTGAGACTCTGACCAGCTGCATGAAAGCTCCTCTGGTGCATCTGCCAGCACTGACAGCAAACTGGAGTCCAAACATGGTGTTCAGCATGGTGGATTTCCCAGAGCTCTGGATCCCTAAAACTGACAGCACAAATACTCTCTGGTCTCCCAGTTTCTGGACGAGCTGATCTAGAACAGCAGAGATCCAGATCACAGGAACATGACCAGCATCTCCATCCATCAGCTCCAGTGGAAATCCAGAGATCATCATCTCTGCTGCAAGACTCGGGAGAGAAGAGAAGTGAACCTGCAGGTCTTCCTTGTTCTCCTTGACAGATGAACATGATTCATAGATCTGCTGACCGATCTCCCTCATGATGTGTTCCAAACCAAAGGTTGCAGCCTGAAGTTCCTCAGATATTGTCTCAAGTTCAGTTTTGAGATACTGAAACTTTTCATGTTTCTCTTTCAGTTGTAAGACTGTTGACCATTTTACATCATACTTGTGGTGTAGAGCAGAAAGATCAGCTGATGTATGTTCATCCAGGAGAATTCTGAGCCATTTAAGAAAAAACATCATCTGATGTTGATTATATGAGTTAATTTCTTTAATGAAGCACTTTATGAAGTCACTGATGTGAAATTCATGCTGCTGTTGATGGATTTCTGTGTTTTTTCTACTTATTTCCCTATCTGTCTTATCTCCTTGACGTCGATGCAGTTCTTTGTTCTTCTGACTCCACTGATGCCACAGTTTCTGATGAGGCAGAAATGATTCTTTGATGTTTCTCAGCTCTTTCTTCTTTAGCAAACTCATCATCTGCTCTGCTGCTTCTCTTCCTCTACTGCAGTCATCATCATCTTTCTCATCTACTCTGATATCTGAGTGTTTGGACACATCTTTAAGTCTGAAAGTGGAAGACAATTCTAAGAGACAAGCATTTATAACTTTTCTGAGTTCTTCAGATACATCTGACTGATTTCTGTCCTTCAGACCAATTTTGAATTTCCTTTTCTTCATATCAATTAAAGTAGATTTATCCTCAGTAAAAAGACAAATGAGTAGTTTTTTGTCTTTGTAGAGATTTTTAATTATTGATGCATTTCTGTCATTCCTGTCCATTTGTGGTAGAAGAACAACGTTTACTGAGGCCATTTCAGTGAGGATCTGCAGCTGTTTCTCATGTTTTCCTGCATCACCGTGTAGATTACAGAACGCAACACAGTCAGTGAATTTATCCATTTCCTTTCCAGAAGGGCAGAACCAGGCGATCTCCACCACTCCATCCATCAGTTCTCTGGTTCTGCTGCTGCCTGGGCAGTTCCTGTGGAAGAACGTGTTGTGTTTCTCATTGATCAGACTGTTCATCAGCTGAGATTTGGATGAAGACACAGAGCCAAACCTGAAGAAACACACCATTGGAGTCTTTGCCTTATAGACTGGCTGGTTTTGACTGATGATTTCATTGTCTGTGTTTCTCGTCTTCCAGCTCTTCAATTTGTCTGAATGTCCATAGAGGAAACTCAATCTGTTGAGTGAATGGATCAGGAACAAGCAGAGGCAGAGCGTACTGACACTGGGACAGTTTTGTCACCAACAGCTGCTTCAGGAAACCATCAGCACAATGAAACACTGCCATCTGAACATCCATTGGGTGAACAGGATCAGACTGACTTGATGCTTTGTCTGACGGAGAGAGGTTTCCGAAAACATCATCAAAAATATCACTCTCTTCTTCAGATAAGTCATTGTCTGTTTGTTGTGTTTGATCCTGTTCGTTGGACTATTTAGTTTTAATGTATCTTGCTCTGTAGTTCATCATCAGTAGTTTTTGTATGAAAGTCTGAATCAGCTCCTCTTCAGAATAAAACTCATGGGACTGTAATGAATTTTCAGTTATCTGAAGAACATCGCAGCTCTTAGTTTATTGATGTGCTTGAAATCAACGTGGAGTTTGCGGAATAACTTCTCCATTTTTGCCTTTTGTAGGTGTTAATCTGAACTGATTCCTGCTGTTTCAATGTCCTTATAATTTCCCTGAAAGAAATAACATTTTATTTACAATGGTGTTAAACAGAATAAATCTAAAATAATTATGCACGTAACCTCTGTTTTAAAGTGATCTCAATCATAGGGTTTCTCTGTATTGCTACAGTTAGTTCTGGTGTGGTCTCTGCTACTACTTAAATTTGAAATTATTTATAAAACTTTATCTTTGTAGTTTTTGCTTTTATGGAAATTCAGGTAACTGAGCACATATAGGGCCATTCTGTTCTAAAGAGCAGTATATGACAATACAATGCATGCATAACATAATTATTAGGCATATTGATATTCTGATAAAAAAAAAATTCCAACAACAATTTACCAATTACAAACCACATCAATCCTAATAACTACTAATAATTTTGTATCTATTAATTTTTAAGTGATATATAATTGTCCATGAAGGCTAGAAGTAAAAAAAAATACTAATATATATATATATATATATATATATATATATATATATATATATATATATATATATATATATTATTATATATATATATATATTCATTATTATGCATAATTCTTTATATATATATACACATATTGAGGTATGCATAATTATTAAGAAGGTTTCTTTTACAGATCAATTGAGCCAAAAGCTATATCTAGCAGGCATATCACTATATATATATACACATATGGTCCAGTAACCTGGATGGGAGACCTTCTGGGAAAACTAGGTCCTGGCCAAATTTGCCAATTGGCCTCTCTCTGACCATCATGGCCTCCTAATCATCCCCATACACTGATTGGCTTCATCACTCTGTCTTCTCTCCACCAATGGGATGGTGGGCGTTCTGGTGCAATATGGCTGCCATCGCATCATCCAGGTGGATGCTGCACACTGCTGGTGGTTGAGGACATTACCCCCTTCTATGTAAAGTGCTTTGAGTGCCCAGAAAAAGCACTATATAAATGTAAGTAATTATTATTATTGTTATTATTATTATATTTAACTCAGACTGAAAAGTCAAAAACTATTAAATGCCCATGAGAAGGATGCAATACTACTGTAATATTAGAATTTGCAAAGTTAAGGCATGACCATTGAATAGCAAAATGCTCATTGGGTCAGAACAGTCAGAGAAGAAAAGACATGTTAACTGCAAAAGAATTAAGAATTAAGGTGAAGAATTAGGTGTGAAACCATCAGGAACCATTTAGTCTCTAGCGCCATTATTTTCCAAAACTACAACCTGCCTGAAGTCTCCAAGTGCAATGTGTCTCTCACAACCTGATTCTCAGAAACTACCCTCACTTAGGAACAATCCCATTTCTACCCCTACCCCTCTGTTTCACACATTCATGTGAAGGGGTTTGGGGTGTCTCTGTTCTCTTTTGGTTGGAGGTGTAGGGGTAGGGGGAAGGGCCAGATAGCTCTTCAAATGAAGATTTTTCGGGACCACACTTCAAATGAAGGGGTATGAAAAATTATCCCAGCGTATACAAGCTAGATATGGATTGAATGTGTGCGAGAGAAAAAGAGTAACCATGAATGTAAGGATTTTTGGAATTTATACTTTTTTGTCGGTCGAATGATGAGGAGGGACGTTTTGTGGCATTCCTTCCTGATAAACCCTAAAGAAACTTAAATTACTTAATTTTTGATTGTAGAGATAAAAGCAAAACATAATTTGAATCTGTAAAGGGTCTACTTTTATTTGTATACACTCATAATAACAATAACAATTTGTGCTTTTGTAAAATAAAGAAAACAAACAGGTTGTTTTGGTAATATCAGTATATATTTTGTTTATTTTTTTGAAAGTTGGTTTTACTGTTGGAAACTTATTTATTTTATTTTTTCAGCCATCTCAGTCCACCGCGGCGTTAACTGCAAGTCAGTCACGTGTTAAAAATCATTCGCGAAACTACCCGCCAGGTGGCGCAAAGGGACAGATTGCGAAATGATGTAAATTGTAAAATGAAAGGAAGACGTAAAACAACAATACATTATAATATACATTATAACATCCTTAAAAAGCCATTAAAAAATAGGATAGTCTTAGGCTTCAGTCTACTCATCAAAATTTAAAGCAAAAGACTCGTTACACAAGGCTCTTATGCATGCTATTGTTATTAAACAGTCCTTAATATATAGGCATATATATATATATATATAATATTATATATATAATATATATGATATATATATATAGATATATATATATAATGGATTAAAAGCTAAATGTTTTCATTTCGGTTCATTCTTGTTTAAAAAAATTATAATAAAAGTAATCTTCAGGTTCCCTTCACTTTACAACAAATCCTTTAAATTCAACAAATTTATCAGAACATAACAAGAATTACAAATATATAATTCTAATGGATAAATATAATCAGCAGTATATAATAATATAGGCTTATAAACAAACAAAAATAATGATTAAAAATACTTTAAAGCGATATATATAAGGTAAGGTTGGGCTTATCTCTCTCATCTCGGGACAAATCCAAACATGTTGCCCATTTGAAGCTAAACTCTTATTCATTAGGGTAAAATAGGCTTTGGATTTCACACGTGTTTCAGTATCTACGCAAAAAAAAAAAAAAAATTCATAATGAGCAAAAATATGCCAAAGTGGACTGCTGCTCGGCGCCGCATGGCTCGGTGAAACGACTGCCCTGTTTCCAATGAATATGTGCGCGTGATGCACCAGCGCGATCAAAGTCACAATTCACAATTTTTAGACACACAGTAAAGGCATAATTCAAAAATGCAAAGTGTTAGCAGTTTGAAAAATCAAGAATAATAACAGAGTTAATAAGAATTATTTGTAAATGCTGGACCGTTCTCATTTCGCTCTGCAAATGGAACTAAAAATATCCTGTTGGTACATTAGCCTATAGCATTATTAGGCCTGCAGTTATTATTTCTGAATGTAATAAAATGCAACTAATTTATTTTTTAGCGTGTTAAAAAAAAATGTAGCGAATGAAAATAGGTGATTAATCGGCTAAAATGTGTTATTGTGGGTTAACAAATTTACATTATATACTTAGGAACAGAGTATGGACCTAATCTAGGCTATGTTGTTAACTATTTACAAGTTTCGTGTAGCTATATTTTATACAGCTTTATTTTTTTCCATGGCATCCCGAAAAATGACTTTGTGCATCACATTCACTCCACGCGCTCAAGCTGCCTCCCGCGATGCTCAACTGTGGACGATTTCAAAATGTTTGATATAAAGGTTGCTGTCACATATTAAATACAAGAATTGTTCAGCAAAAAAAAAAAAAAAGTCAAAATTTATTGTTAGTTTTATGCTAACACGCATCAAGGTCTTCGGATACTATATATAAGATACCAAGTCATTTAAACTATTTAACATGCTCTGTGACATTATATCGTTTCAACGTATTAACTTCTTAAGATTTTAAAGTCAGTTTAATAGTATTGAAATTCAAGTTGAATATGGTATTAAAAAATAAAAGGTTTTAATTGCTTAAATTATTTCTCATGAATTAATAATATGTTATCATGACTTTTTCATCATATAATTTTTTTTACGAGCTGTATGCGTTTGGTTTCGGAAACCAAGCACACACACATTTTTTTTCTTTTTTAAATCTATTAATCGCTCACATAGCTCTAACAAAGGTTTTTTTTTTTTTTTTGTTGTTTTTTTTTTTTTTTTTGATTTTTTTGCCACTGTCAGGGAAGTCACATCATCATTAGAGTTGCAAATTAACTTCAGAAAATGGAAAATAAGGGCTAATAGAGTTTTTTTCTTTATTCTTATTTATAATGTTTTTATTCTTGAAGAAAATAAGTATTTACTCTTTAATAAAATAAGGGACGATCCAAATATTTGTAATTTACAATAATATAGGCCTATGTCTGTCCATTGGATTTTAAAGCAATGACAACTGAGGTCTATGAAACATTTCTATGATGCATTTTTTTTTTAAACAATGGCACTTAAAGTTTTCAACTAAAATATTATTTCAACCATATAGCCTGTGAATAAATAAAAATGATACTTTTCAATGAAAGAACACTGAGAGTGTAGGTTTGCTTCTGTTGTTGGATTTGTACTTCAATATAATGAGCTCCAAGTTTTAAGAATAGCCTACAATGCTACAGTTTTTTTTTTTTATCTCTATTTAACAGCATTAGCTCAATGAAAACACGTCTTCCTTCAGGCAGACTGAATGTTTTCCTGCCTTGCTAAATGTTGGGCTCATGATCAATAAGTTGTGTATTCGCCTCAAACTGATTTAATAAAATCTAAACGTGGATCGGTGAAGCTGGGTCAGTTAGAGCTTTGCGCAGCGGGAGCAGCTGGCGGAGGATTCTGCTTGGTCTTAAAGCCTTCCTCAAACGTCTACGTTCACAAAACGTCTATGATTTTTCTCAAAAAAATAATTGATTAATTATCAATTGAGAATTTGTTATTATTTTGGTCTAATGATAATAATAATATGGGCTGCGATAAAATAATGAATAAACAGAGTAAGGCTGCTGTGGGTGGAGGCATTGCGTTTTCAAACCCAGTAACATGAGAACACACGGTTCCTCGCAGCCAAAAAACAGACCGAGTTCAGTTCAGCTGGAGGGGGTTTGGGGGTAGTCATGTATAGCTTGTGGGGTTCGAAATAAAAGGTGTGAATCTCTTGGTCTTTCATATGGACAGTGTCTTATGAGGGTTTCAAACTTGCAGAACAGGTTTTTTAGGACATATTGTTTTTTAAAACAACTTTAAAGAAAGGTTTGATCCACTTCAAATGTTTACTACTGTTTTGATCCACTTCAATTTATTAGTTATTATAACTTAATTTCAGAGGAAGTTGCCTTAACTAATTAAAATAAAAAAAACTGTTGCATTAGGGCTGGGTGATGGCCTAAAAAAATCCCCGATTGTTTTTTCACAAAAAATCCGATTTTACGATTTAAATCGATTTTTTTGCCTCCCTACTTAAAAAAAACAACTTGTTTATAATATAATTCTTGTTTTAAATATCATTTTACCAGTCAAATTTATAACTGAAACAAGATGATTAATAAAAAGCAGTAATGTTATTACCTTAATGCTGGAAAGACCTTTATTTTAGTTATTAATTTTAGTCCATCATGCATCTAACCATCCACTCGGCGTTAAGAGCTGTTCAGATTAAAAAACTGGCAGCTCCGCAGTGAGTCAGTGTCATGGACGTAGGACAGAGCAAGTGTAAATATATTTTCTAGTCTATACTTTCATCTTGTTATGCCGCTGGTTTAGGTGATGTATTTATTTTTATTTCTTATATAAATTATTTGTAAATACAGCAGACCACTGTCTAACCGTGTCTACACCTGACAGTCTTGTTAATTTCGTAGGGGAAAACATCTCTCTCACTCGGCAGCAGAGTATGTGAGAGTGGAGCAGCAACAATTTTCCCTCCGTGCACCGAGCATTTAATAATCCCTCCGCTCCGCGCTCACTGATACCAGAACAACACCGCTCCGCACTCGCTCCGGTGATAAAGTTGAAATGTTTATTCATGAACAATATATTGAAGTTTTTTTCTAAATCCCAAACAGAGTCCAGACATCAGTAAGTATCCGTTTATGAACATGTTTTATAGGCTTTTTTTTTTTTACAGACGTGACAAAAAAACACAAGAGTTTTTTATATATTTTTGTAGACCTTATGTGAATTTAAAATGCACAAACCAGAAGCACAAGGGCTGGCCATTTCTCAAACATAAAATATCAATTTTTATTTAATTTTCATTTTTGTGTTTCAGAGGAAAAATCAGTGTTAAGACATCTCTCCATTACAGACCGTACTGAAGAAGAATTTATGCAAACGCATATAAAATGTTTTAAAAACTTTAACAGAGATGTCTAGGGTATTTAATAGATCTGCATCCCACGTAAGATTTTTCTAGTTACTAGTCATTCATTTTGTCATTATTCGTTGCATTATTCAACTAATCGCAGGTTATATTAATTTACATCTATAATCCATAATGAGCCTTAATATATTCCACGCTCAACCACATGCATTAAGTTTGCCACTATAAAGCACAGCAAGAAGTAGCCTAATAATTGTGAAAAAGGAGACGTTTAAATTATTTATTAATAAACAAATGTTTTCTTGTTGGCTGCAAGATGAAATTCACAGTGCTGACTCTCTCCACATGGACGCGCCTTTAAAGAGAAATGAAACCTTCACAGATTACATAATGCTTTCGTTTCTGAATTGATTCGTTTAAAAGACATTTCAAGCTTTCTGTAGATATGTTTCTCATGTATGTGAGACGCCACAATTTTCAGTTATTTCATTATCAGGAAAAAAATCACGTGACTGAGAGGGCACCTCCCTGTCATGCATGCGTAATAATTTTCGCACAAACACTTGAATATGAATAATAAATTCACATTTT
Source organism: Cyprinus carpio (assembly GCF_018340385.1). Taxonomy (NCBI): domain Eukaryota; kingdom Metazoa; phylum Chordata; class Actinopteri; order Cypriniformes; family Cyprinidae; genus Cyprinus; species Cyprinus carpio. The sequence continues at coordinate 2,956,198 of NW_024879238.1, read as the reverse complement.
GCATATGCATTACAAACAAGCAATATTTTTTTTCACACTGGCAAATTATCCTAAATAAAACCAACAAGAGTTGTAATGAAGAGAAAACTGTAGGCAAATAAGGAATAAATGCTGTGCGCTCAGCCTCATGCGCGCCGAGCATATCTTGCACTGATATTTTACCGCAACTTATTACAAACATGCATTTAAATGGCGGCTGCATTTTATGTATTTTTTTTTTTTTTTTTATTTACTTAAAGTACACGAAAGCAAGGGTAACAGACTGAAGTTTCAAGTAGTGAAGCTCTTTTTTTACATCGTGTGTATTTTCGTTGATTAGAATGAAGAACTTGAGTTTAATACCAGGAGGACGTTTGTATAATCCGTCCATTCTTTAGAGTGTCAATGAGTTAGTTCATCATGCAGGTTTAATTTATTCGTTTCTTGTTTAAATTAGGCCTCATAATGGGAGTGAAAATTATTCAGTGCCTCACGTTTTACTAAAATAAAGAATCATGTCTAAAACACGCAAGCCTACTCACCAATAGGGTACCACTTTTAATGCTCCAAAAGGAAAGTAAAACCCAATTTTCCTTTTAATAAATAAAAAAAATTAAAATTTAAAAAATACTGCACCATTTTAAATTTT
>NW_024879238.1:2613666-2640239 GCF_018340385.1 Cyprinus carpio | reverse complement strand
TAACATGGAGTTAAAATGGTGTCCTCGTCATGTGTAATCCCAAACCACTCCAAGTCAACCCAGGCAGACTTCTGTGAACAGTTTTATTCTGGAGACGGAAGTCTCACCACCAGAGTGGATTTTTTGGACAAAAAAACCCGGTTTGCCATGTCCCCATATCATTCGGGGGTGCCAAATCGGGCCCCTAAAATCAGGCTTAAAAATCTTCAAGTGTTGTGGCCAGTCTAGGGGAAACAGACAAAATGTGCAGAGGCGCAGTGGGTACACGAGGACTGGAGTTGAGCAAGATCTGCAATAGGAACACTGCAATAGATCACCCTCAGTGTAATCCACCAAAATGATGGACAGGCCTTTCATATTTGTCTTCAATCTGTTTCATTGCTAAAAAAGCTGTCAGTGGTGGAAACTGTCTTCAGTTATACACAACCTTCTTTTCAAGTAAAAAATTAAGAAATGCCTAAATAGGAACATAGTGAGTTGTATACTTATAGATTATTATGCATGTATTATTTCTGCACTTTAAGCATGATGTTGAGTTTTAAGTTTGTTTGTTTGTGTTTTTTTGGCCAGACAGCATACATTAATGTTTTTAAATGCAAATTACATGGAATGTACTATAAAAACAGAGTTTTGTATTTCAAATACATATATCACAAATGATTACTAACTCCTGCGTATATTGTGGTCTCCGGCCAGTCTGCCTGGCATCTAGAGTTTTTTGTTTATTGTGCTTTTGTTGTCAGTAAAGCCTCACCTTCCTCCTGCATGGTCCCCCATACTGACTAAATAATTGAAAAAACAAAACTTTATAAACGGAAGAAGCATAATAAATTGGTTTTTACCCCGGTGCGGTGTTGGAATTGATCATATGCCGTTTAAAGCCCCCAATTATGACCCAACCCTGATTGGATGCAGGAGCAGCCTGTGATTAACGACTAGTGATCAAGAAGATCTAGATTGGCTACTACAGGTGTGTTTGATCAGGACTGCCGTAAAATACATGTAGGAGTTACTCTTACCTGGCTCTATCCTGAAGACTGTAGTTACTGAGCTGTAGTTTGCTCTGCTGCTTCTGACGTCTGGCGATCTGTCGACCGCTTCAGATGAAGAGCTTACTGGAGAAGAAAGAAGCCGCTGCCTGCAGAGCTTTTATATCGTGTTGATGACACATGATGGAGCGTGTTGAGTCACCGGTGAAGGGGGCTGTTGTTTGATGTCACAAATACCCCATGTGTTCGGTATGTTCTTCCTTCCAAAAAAAGATGTTGAGTAACACCTGACAGGATTTATCAACACCATCTATCTATCCTATCTATCTATCTATCTATCTATCTATCTATCTATCTATCTATCAGGGATATAATGGTACATAAACCTGATGGTACCTAAGTATTGAAGTCACAGTTCGGCTTACAGCAGTTGGAAGAAAACTAAGCATAAAATTCTGCTTTTTCAATTTTCATAAAAACAGTAGTTTACTGAACAAGTGTGAACAAGTTCTGATTTATTAAGGATACAAAAAAAATCTGTATCTAAAAGTATATGGAGCCCTATGTCACACATTACTATAATAATAAAGGTTACAGTTAACAAGCAGCCAAAACTATTACAGTGTTTTATTATCATTAGGACATATTCCGTAATACCTGTTCACACAGTTCTGACACAGCAGCCTTACAGTTGTTGTTTTTGTTATTTGCATTGGTACCCATTTTTTCAAGTAAGGTGTACATTTTCAAAAGTCTTAGTACACAGATCCAAACTGATCACACTTTTAACACCCCTAGTCTCTATTTCATAACCTGATCGTCATGTTTTCAATCACAGTTGTAACATATTTTCAATCCAGTTTTCAGGTTGTACTGGAACCATTCCAATAGGCGTAATGGGTTTTTTTACTGTACAAACTGTATATTCTATACTCCTACACTAATCCTACTCCTAGACTTGTTTGGCATTTGCTAGGAATAACCGTTTTATGCCGTGGGGGGAAAAACAAACCATTCGAATTAACACGCGGAGACCTTGTTAGGCGCTTGATCTTTACGTTTTGTGATGATTTCGTTTTATTTTTTCTTGGGGTGCAGTGCCGAAAAAACGCTGTGTGGCGTTCTGTACCTCCTAATAAGTTAAAAACCTGACCTGAAGATACTTAAAAATTACTATATGACTGATATAAACGGACTACCGGATGGGTAGGACTGAATGGGTAGCACAGATAGGCTACACTACTTACCCTGCAATGATCTGTCATTAGTCCTGTCCCCCTGCACGGCTTACAGTAACCCTCCTTCGCATCATAATCAAATAAATATCACTCCCTGATATTTTGTGATGTCATAATCTATTAAAACATTTATTTCATGTAATTAAAATGAATGTTTTCCCCGTTTTAGTTATTTTATTTCAGTCACTGCCCTGTTACTTGGATTAAAACGTTCTTTAAATCTGTAAACAAAATGTTAACCTCTTTCATCTGGAAAAAAATCCTCACCAAGAATAGCTTTTTTAAAACTCTAACAAAATCCAGGAGAGAAAGGGGGACTGGCAATACCAGACTTACAGATGTACTATTGGGCCGCCCCAGACAAAGGACATTATTAGCTGGGTTGCAAAGATGTAATAGTGCGCACTGGATAGACATAGAAGAAGAACTTTGTACTCCTATTTCTACAACTTTGCTACCATTCATTAACAACATAAATGCACTACATCAAATAACAAAAACATTATGTGTTTACAACACTCTTGGGGCTGGCAAGACACAAACAAGTTCTGTGGGAATTTTTTTTGGTAAAATCTCCAGGCTTTCCAGCTTATCCTTAAATCCAGATCTGCCACATCTATTGGTGGTTCCTTGTTTGCAAAGTGGAGAAGTAATGGTATACACCAATTCCAACAATTGTTCGATGGTGATTGATACGCTTAAGTCCTTTGCTGTTTTAATGTCAGAATATGAAATTCCGAAAACAGGACTTTTATAAATACTTACAAATTCGCCACCTAATAAACACCCTAAAAAGGGGGAAAAAACGCCTATCTTTGGGGGCTAACAAATCTTGAGGATATTTTGGTAAAATCGACATCATTAAAAAGGAAAAATCTCTGAAATTTATAGCACTTTGTTGGACCATTACAGCTCTTCCTTAACCCCCCTTAGGAACGTATGGCAGAAGGATATGGGATGTGCTTTTGATGACGATCAGTGGGATACGATATGTCAGAATGTTTTTTCCTCACTGTCCTGTAATAAGATAATCGAACAAAATTATAAATTCATGCACAGAATGTACCTTACTCCGCTCCGCTTAAGTAAAATGTTTCCTAATTCATCCCCCAGATGTCATCGTTGTAAAACATGTAAAGGGTCAATTATGCATGTTTTTTGGGAATGCAGGAAATTAAAACATTTCTGGAAGGCAGTACATGATCTAACTGTTAAGATTGTGAAAACCCTGCTGGACATTACACCAACACTGTACCTCTTTGGTACTGAATTGGACAAGACACTGGACACCACATGCAGGAAGAGGATTATCTTAATGTCGTATATATAGCAAAGAAATGCATCTTGCTCAATTGGAAATAAACAAAGACACCCATCATTCAATCTGTTTAAACAAATCCTAAATGAAACTTTAAGACTGGAAAACAACGCACATACGCCCTAAAAAATAAGTGGGATGCCTTCAGAAAGATATGGGAACCGCTTATGGACCTCTGACACTACAATGTTTGGCATGTCTACATAACATTTACAAAGGTTGAACTGTGATCTGTGACCATGGACTGACTTGATTTAATTTGCTGTATTTTTTTTAATTTATTATTATATATATTTTTCTCTTCTGTCCGTTATGTTAATAAAATGTAAAAAATCAATAAAACAATTGAAAAAAAAAAAAAAACATTTATTTCATATTATTATACACAATCCCTTACAAAAATTAGCAATGGTATTACAAAACAGAAGACCAGTGCAGCACTGAAAAGGGGCAGAGCTGTGTGAGGTTTAGAAAAATGACTTTAAAGTTTTTTACTTGTCCAGCCAAATTAATTATAGGTAGGACACTGGGAATTTAACAATTAGATGTATTAGTAATGAAAATTATCTACATTAAAAAAAAAGTGAGCTCAAACTTGATTTTTAATCCTATTTTGAAGTTAATGTACTCTGCGCCTTTGCATCGTCTGCAAAATGTGAGAAGTCACACCAAGGCAAAAGGCGGCCCCCGGTAACTTCCACATTATCAATATTTGGTTGCTGATCACCATTTACAAAAATCGTTTTAGTAACACCTTTATAAAATCTAGTGATCATGGGCTGTCTCATATAGGATATTGCATATAGTAATGTGACTGTATCAAGGTTTTTTTTTTTTTAATCATCGTAATAAGCAGACTAAAAGTTAAACATACAAATTTGCTATTTGTATGTGCATACATATATATTATATACTGTATTTATTGTATTGTATATGATGTAAATGTCATCCCTTGTATGTGTACAGTTTGGAGCATGTACCAAAGATTTTTACCCACCACTACACTGGCAGTGTGACAGTAAAGTGATTTGATTTTATATTCAGCACTGATACTTGATTGAATATTCAGCACTTACATACTGTAAAAATACAGCAGTCCAACTGCAAAAAGCCAAAAAGGTCAAGTAAAATTCTCAATAAAAAGCATACTACGGTACACTCAAATACTGTAAGTTGTGCAATTGGGAAACCAAGGTAAACAAATCCCCCATACTACTGTTTTGTGATATAGTTATAAAAAATAAGTTTGACTATAAAGCACTGACATTTTTTTAGTGCAATTAATTTGTACTTAATTGTAATTGATATAGTAGTGAATTAGATCAAGTAATTTTTTTTTTTTATTATTCCTCATCTCCGGGTTTTAGTAATATGGAGTGTCTTTTTTTTTTTGGTGGTATTAGCCCACCTTGTTGGCAGAGGCTATTTAGACTAACTCCACCCACCAACGTGTGATTGGAGTGTCTTTTTACACTAAGTGCAAATAGCCCACCTTGTTGGCAGAGGCTATTTACACTAACTGTGTGTCATACTTATTTTGACGTGATCGACCCGGGGTTCGAATCCGCATTTTGGTGAACTTTTTTCTCCCTTTTCAAATTTCAAATCACATTAGAAAAGCTTTTATTTTCAATGAAAATTAAGTAAATAATCAAAAAGTTGAAAATAAAGTATCAGGTAGGTGTAGGGAGGGCTTTACTCTCCCAATAAGGTGGAATCCTTTTAATAATTTGAATAAAAATTTAAAATTTACACTCAATAAGTTTTTGTTTACTGTTTTATAATGTACTACAATACTGACGTGCAGATAATTGCCACTATTTGCAAAAAGTAGTATAAATAGCAGAAAAAATCCTGCTTTTTTTAACAGTGTAAATAGAATCTATAGCTATTTGCACTTTGTTGTAAATAGCATATCACTAAAAAATGCTGCTTTTTTGCACTTAGTGTAAATAGCATCTATCGCTATTTAAATTGACGGCAACTAGCCGCTGCCTTATTAATAAACAGTTGCAGCTCGTGTGTTCTAAAACAGAGGATGCATACTAATTGTATTGGTCTGGGAAATGCATGGAGAGGGTGGTAGCAGGGCAGCTCACTGCCAACCCGCTCCAGTTTGCCTACAAGTCGAAACGGGGAGTTGAGGATGCTAGTCTGACTCTTTTGGAAATTGTCACTAGACACTTGGACTCCCAAACTCGCTTTGTCAGGACTTTATTTTATGGACTTTACATTTGCTTTTAACACAGTTAACAAATTATTATTGGGCAGCCTTCAGAGACTACAAGTTAATTAAACTCTTGTGTTATGGATCAAGAACTTGTTAATGAACAGAACCCAATATGTAAAAATGAATGAACAAAAATCTAGTAGTATAATTATAAACACTGGGGATCCACAAGGCTGTTTCTTTTTCTTTTTCTTTTATTTTCCATATACACACACATGAAATCAAGTGTGAGTTTAAGGGTATGTCACTTTTGAAATATGCAGATGACATGGCTTTGGTGGCTTATATGACAGATAATCAATCCTTGGTCATATAGGTAATTTGTTGGACATCATGGTGGATTGGTTACAACAAAGCTCTCTCAAGTTGAATATAAGTAAGACCAAAGAGTTGTGCTGTGGGGGGTCCGGCAATCAAAAATCTCTTTCTGATCTACTTAGGTTAGGGGGCAGGAAGTGGAACAGGTTGAGTCCTTTACATATTTATGTACTGTGTTTGACAGTCAACTGTCCTTTGCTAAACATGTGAAGTGTGTCTACAAGAAGGCTCAACAGCATTTATTTCTTCTGAGGCATTTTGCAGGGATTTAACGTTAGATAGGACATCATGATTTTAGTAATAATAATAATTTCAGCTTACAATAACCGGACACTTACGCCACGCCCACTCGTTCCCAATCACCAGCATTCTGAACACCTGTGCATCATCACCAGTGCCACACATAAAGCCCTCAGTCACCATCACTCATTGTCTGGTCTTGCACCGATCTCCCAACTTACCTGAACGCCCTTCGTCGAAACCTACCTGATATATTGAACCCTCTTCATCCTCCTCTGCCTACCTGTTCCCATCGTCTTCGTCTGAGTCACCATCTGTATCACCATCACCTTAAAGGAAAGTTGTGTTACCACTGTGTTATCTACGTGTCAAGATTCACCTGTGTCTGAAACCTCTGATTTACATTAAACACTATTGCACTGAATCCTCTGTGTCCTCGTCTGTGTCTGACAGAAGACCAGACCTCATGCAGAGCTCTTCAGACACAGGCGGGGACCGCACCGCGGATCCCTTCACTGACCTGGTTCACGCTGTACGGTCCTCACTCATGCAACTTCCCTCACCTGCTGTCAAATTGCTCACCGCCATCAAACACCGCTACCACTCCGGTCACTTCTTCGGTTGCCCCTGCGAGTCCCATGGCCAAACCAGCGACATACAGCGGCGCGGCGGAGGATTGCAGCGGGTTTCTGCTACAGTGTTCACTTTACCTGGAGTCCAACGCTCACTTATTCACCACCGAACGCAGCTGAGTTGCTTTTATCATCAATCTGCTCACAGGTAAAGCTCTCCCATGGGCTCAATCTCTCTGGGAATCGAATTCATCTGCCACTGGATCTGTTACTGATTTCTGTTCCCAGTTAAAATCTGTCTTTGGTCAACAAACTTCTGAATTATCTGTCCATGATCAACTGTTTACAATTCGCCAACAGAAAAATGAGTCCGTGAGTGATTATGCTGTTCGCTTCCGTACCCTCGCTTACATCAGCGGTTGGAATGAAACGGCCTTAATTACCGCATATCGCCACGGTTTATGTGAAAAGATACAAAGTTTGATTGTTGTATATGAAGATTCACTGGGACTGGAGTGTCTTATCCAGAAGTCCATCAGAGTCGCCCAGAGACTCACTGCATGTCATCAACTCACTCCCGCTGTACTTCCTCCGCCCGCTCCACCATCTGTCGCTCCTCCAGCACCTGAACCCATGCAAGTAGATTCACACCACCTATCTACATCAGAACGTCAGCGGAGGATTAACACCAGGCTGTGTCTCTACTGTGGGGGAGAGGGACACTTTATACCATCATGTCCCGTACGACCTCCACGCCCAGCGGTGAGTACCATCCATCTACCACCTCAAACTGCTCCATTAACTCAAACCTGGGTTACTCTAAGACATCTCCACTCTTCTATTTCAGTACAAGCCCTCATCGACTCCGGTTCGTCGTGGAACTTCATCAACCAGCAAACATTAAATCGTCTAAGTGTCAAGCGTCATCGAAGCCCCGTCGAACTCAGAATAACAACCATACAAGGAAAGCCGCTGGGCAGAGGTCATGTCCGCTATTTCTCCCCCCACAGTCATCCTCCGCGTGGGTTCCCTGCATGAGGAAGACATCACGTTCATGGTGCTGGATGAATCCACCGCAGACATCATCCTGGGACGCCCATGGCTTAACCAACATCAACCACACATCCATTGGCCCACAGGTTAGATCCTGAAATGGGGAAAATCCTGTCATTCTACCTGTATCACTCCACCAGTTAAAGTTCCCAAGGTCATTCCATCCCTCAAGAAGTCATCCCTACCGGTCCAGTCCACATCAGTGGAAAGCCCCGAAACTAAGGCGGAACATACCATCCCTCCAGAATATCGGGCGTTCCAGGATGTGTTCAGCAAGCAGTTGGCAACGAAACTTCCACCTCATCGGCCATGGGACTGCGCTATCGACCTCCTGCCTGGAGCAACCCTTCCCAAGGGACGATTCTATCCTCTGTCCATCCCGGAGCAGAAGGCCATGGAGGAGTACGTACAGGAAGCTCTCGCTCAAGGATTCATCCGACCATCTACTTCCCCTGCCGCTTCCAGCTTTTTCTTCGTGGCCAAGAAGGACGGAGGCTTGAGGCCGTGTATAGATTATCGCCATCTCAACTCTCAAACCGTCAAATTCAGTTATCCTCTTCCCTGGTCCCAGCTGCCTTAGAAACAACTACGCGGAGCAAGGATCTTCACAAAACTGGACTTGAGGAGCGCCTACAATCTAATCCGCATCCGGAAGGGGGGACGAGTGGAAGACAGCTTTCATCACTCCTTCCGGGCACTATGAATACAGGGTCATGCCGTATGGGTTATCCAACAGTCCTTCCGTCTTTCAGAATTACATGAACGAAATCTTCAGAGAATAACCTTAACCAGTTCGTAATTGTCTACATCGATGATATCCTCATTTACTCCACATCCCAGGAAGAACACATCCAACATGTCATCCTTGTACTCCGAAAACTCCGGGAACAACCATCTGTACCTCAAATTAGAAAAATGTTGAGTTCCACACGCCCTCAGTCCAGTTCCTGGGATACATCATCGGCCCCCCACGTGGCGTGAAGATGGACCAGGGGAAGGTGGAAGCCATCACACACTGGCCCCAACCTGGCTCCATAAAAGAACTCCAACGCTTCCTGGGCTTTTGCCAACTTTTATAGGAGATTCATCAAGAACTACAGTTTACTCAGCTCACCTCTAACCTCACTCCTCCGGGAACCGGCCCAAGTCTCTGTCCTGGAAAACCCCATGGCCACTGAAGCTTTCCACCAGCTCAAACAAGCCTTCAAGACCGCTCCGATCCTAGCTCATCCTGATCCCAACCGAACAGTTCATAGTGGAAGTGGATGCTTCATCGACCGGGGTCGGAGCGGTACTCTCCCAGCGGCAGGGGGATCCTCCACGACTCCATCCATGTGCCTTCTTCTCGAAGAAGAAGCTATCCCCGGCGGAGCAGAATTACGACATAGGAAATCGTGAACTATTGGCTATCAAGCTGGCTCTGGAAGAGTGGCGTCATTGGCTGGAGGGAGCCAAGGTCCCTTTTGAGGTGATCACTGACCACCGGAACCTGGAATACCTCCGTGAAGCTAAGAGGACTGAATCATCGCCAAGCTAGATGGGCCTTATTCTTCACGAGATTCGACTTTAAAGTCACGTATCGCCCTGGCTCCCAGAACAATAGAGCTGATGCTCTATCCCGCCTTCATCAGGCAGACCCAGAAACCAGAATCTCCCGAAAACCAATCCTCCCTCCAGCCATGATTGTAAGTCCCATCCAATGGGACCTTAATCGTCTGATTGAACAAGAAAACCTTCAACACCCTGCTCCGCCGGGAGGTCCAGAAGGGAATCTCTTCGTCCCTCCTCAACATCGGATTACCCTTCTGGACTTAGCTCACACCTCTCTCGGGATCTGGACATCCAGGCAGGAGGCGGACCCTCTCGCTCCCTGCAACAACGTTACTGGTGGCCCTCGATGAGTCAGGATACCTCCCGATACCTCAAAGGATGCTCAGTCTGCGCCATAGCGAACACCCCTAGGAGACTCCCGGAAGGGTAAACTGGTGCCTCTGCCCATTCCTGAACGTCCATGGGACCCATATAGGTGTAGATTTCATGACTGACCTCCCCCTTTCTCAGGGAAATACTTGTGTGCTGGTAGTAGTCGACAGGTTTTCAAAATCATGCAAACTCATACCTCTCAAAGGACTTCCCACAGCGTTTGAAGCGGCAGAGGCACTATTCCACAATGTGTTCCGTCACTTTGGCATTCCAGAAGACATCATCTCCGACAGGGGTCCCCAATTCATCTCCAGAGTCTGGTCAGCTTTCTTCCGCCTCCTAGGGGTATCCGTCAGCCTCTCTTCAGGATACCATCCACAAACCAACGGCCAGACTGAGCGGAAGATCCAAGAGATCGGGAGGTTCCTGAGGGTCTACTGCCACCGGAATCAGGACTGTTGGAGCCCAGTACCTACCCTGGGCAGAATATGCACAGAACTCCCTCCAGCAATCTACCACCCGGGCTTAACCCCCTTCCAATGTGTCCTCGGATACCAGCCTCCACTCTTCCCATGGTCGGGTGAGCCCTCGGAGGTACCAGCGGTAGATCACTGGTTTCCGACAGGGCGAGAGGGTCTGGGACTCGGCTCACGTGCATCTCCAGCGGGCAGTTCGGAGGCATAAAGAGCAAGCGGACGCTCGTCGAAGACCTACGCCACAATACCAACCTGGACAGCTGGTCTGGCTCTCGACGAGGGACATCCGCCTCCGGCTGCCCTGCCGTAAGCTGAGTCCTCGATACATCGGGACCATTCAAGATCGAACGGCAAAACTGAACGAAGTGACCTATAGACTCCAGCTACCAGCACAGTACCGTATCTCACCTTCATTCCATGTCTCACTCCTCAAAACCATTTCACTGAACCTTTTGTCTCCCCCATCCACAGAGCCTGGTGATGATGCCGTACCTCCTCCTCCTCCGCCATCGAAGAAGACAACAGCATCTCCGGGGTGAGAGCTATCCTCGACTCTCGACGACGGGGTCCTCAACTGGAGTACCTTGTAGACTGGGAGAACTACGGCCCGGAGGAGCGTTGCTGGGTTAATCGTAATGACATCCTGGACCCTAGCCTGCTCACCGACTTTCACCGAGACCATCCAGACCGCCCCGCTCCCCGTGGCCGTGGTAGACCCCGTCGTCGTTCAAGATCCCAGCCGTCAGGAGCCCGCGCGTGGGGGGGAGGGGGAGGGGGGTACTGTCCCAGCCACACCCATCTACACTCCCTGAATCGGACACTTACGCCACGCCCACTCGTTCCCAATCACCAGCATTCTGAACACCTGTGCATCATCACCAGTGCCACACATAAAGCCCTCAGTCACCATCACTCATTGTCTGGTCTTGCACCGATCTCCCAACTTACCTGAACGCCCTTCGTCGAACCTACCTGATATATTGAACCCTCTTCATCCTCCTCTGCCTACCTGTTCCCCATCGTCTTCGTCTGAGTCACCATCTGTATCACCATCACCTTAAAGGAAAGTTGTGTTACCACTGTGTTATCTACGTGTCAAGATTCACCTGTGTCTGAAACCTCTGATTTACATTAAACACTATTGCAATGAATCCTCTGTGTCTCGTCGTCTGTGTCTGACAGATATCAGTTTATCTGTCACTAGTGGAATCAATTTAATATTGTATCTTGGCATGGTTTACTTTCAGCTGTAAATAAGAAAAGATCTTATCAATAAATTATTAAGCAGGCATCTAAATTTATTGGGATCTCGCAGTTCCAACTCACAGAACCCTTTATAATGTGGCAGTAAAAATGGAAGCAGCTTCCATTAGTACAGACTTTCACTCTATGATTCTTGTCAGCTACTTCCATTGCCGGTCAATGGGTATTATAGGTTGTTTAAATGATTTTGTTTCAAAACATGCAGTGACTATTTAGACTTAAGGTTTAAATGATTGTTTGGGGGATTTTGATTTGGGGGCCTCTTGAAGGCTTATGCCCAATAGTTGTTTTTATTCTCTCTCCCTTTTTTTTTTTTTTTTAATTAGCTTCTGTCAAATGTTTTCAGTGATAATGATTGTTGTTTTTTATATTGATTGTTGATTTGTATCGGCCTCTTAACCTAAGACAAATTTCTATTACTGGTTTTGAGAGACAAAAATTTTTCTGAATTTCTGATGCAAGTATGAAACTATTGTATTAAAAACAAGTTTCTATGAATTCCATGTCAATAAATTAAAAATGAATGTACTATTGAAATTGTTTTTCTTAATATCATAATGTAATTTTTTTTTTTTCGAGTGTAAGAGTGTAATTGCAGATATCAGGCCCACAGGTCACTTTTAAAACAAGTCTCAGACAGATGTAAGTGGGTTGCCAAAAAAAAAAAAACGGAATTGGGCATCAAAAGATCGGCAGTGTACATGCCGCTAGTGGATCAAAATATAGTAGAAGTCTCAATGCATTTCAGCGTTTTTTTTTTTTTTTTTTTGGTCCTTTCTAGTTGTACCTGGGAAAAGAAGGGTGCATTTAATTTCTTAACAAAGAAAATTCAAGCGACAATGACAAGTAAAATATGTACAGTCAAAAAGATCAAAACGTCTGATGAAGTGATACAAAAACGTGCAGAGCAGGGAGAACAGGATTGAGAACCGCTTTTTCTAGTTTACCTGGGAAAAGGGTGCTGTTCGTTTTTAACAAGAATCGATAAGAAAAATATCTTTTTATGGTTACCTCTAGAAAAGAGTGTGGGACAATGCCTCAGGCGCTTATTTTCGAAATCAGTCATTGTCTCACACCCATTTGTTGTATTTCAGGTAGTAACACGAAGCCAGGCCACTGCAGTTGATGGGCTACATTGAAAAAATTTTTTTTTCATTCATCCAATTAAAACAACTACACTGAAAAAAAATATTAGTGGTTAGAGAGTTTGACTCCTAACCCTCTAAGGTTGTGGGTTCGAGTCTCGGGCCGGCAACACCGCGAATGAGGTGCCCTCTAGCAAGGCACCGAACCCCCAACTGCTCCCCGGGCACCGCAGCATAAATGGCTGCCCACTGCTCCGGGTGTGTGTTCACGGTGTGTGTGTGTGTGTGTGTTCACTGCTGTGTGTGTGCGCACTTTAGATGGGTTAAATGCAGAGTATGAATTCTGAGTATGGGTTACCATACTTGGCTGTATGTCACTTCATCACTGCTGTGTGTATTAATTTCATGCCGCCACACTGATGAGGAGAGATACAGAGGAGAGGAGTTGTTAAATAAATCTTTTTTTTTTTTTTTTTTTTTTTTCGCGTACAAAAAGTATTCTCATCACTTCCTAACAATTACAGTTGAATCACTGATGGCAGATGGACTATTCTGATGATGCTTTTTCATACTTTTCTGGACCTTGACAACTTACTGGGGCAGTCTATGGGACAGTCACAAGCCTCCCGGTTTTCCTCCGAATATCATAAATTGTGTTCCAAAGATGAACGAAGCTTTTACGGGTTTTGGAACGACATGGTGGTATTGTGATTTATGACAAAATTTTCATTTTGGGGTGGAGTAAAGTAACCCTTTAATACAGTTAAGTTGGTATGAGCCACCACAGTCATTTAAATATACACAAAATCAGGGTGCGATAGGGCACCCGAGCCCCTCATTTCGCATCAGAATATTGCTTCATTCTATTCTGACGATCCTCGGGTTTTGGCCAGTGCCTCTTTTTTTGGTATTAAAATACCGGTCAGCGTGGAACGTTCAGTTGATGCTGACAACCCACTGCTCGGGCCCACCAAGGCCAGCAAAGGAGGTATGGAGTCGCGGTGCGAGAAAAGGACACAAACACCAAATACCGTATTAAAAACAAAGCTTTTATTTGGCCACGGTAATACTGTAAATAACAAACAATAATAATTTTCTGGGAAAAGGGGAGGGCTGGACGGACCAAAACAAAGAAATAAAAAAAAAAAGGCCCCATCCCTAACCTATACTAATCCCCAATAAAAATAAATACAATCCCTATCTGGCACATGATCAAGGCGCCCTAACCAAACTTACAACTGGTGGTCCGCCCAGGTTTAGCTGGTGTTTCTAGACAGAGAAAGTATACCTACGGATGAGAGATGTGTGCTGCCCGCGAGACCCGGAGACGCAACAGAGTGCAGCGTGGGACAAGATGCTGGTGCTGCGAGCGGGTAAACACTCGTGTGCGGGAGAATAAAATGATTCTCGGGGACTCCCGCATAATAGAAATATCTGAACATAAAATATCTAAAACAAATAAATTGTTATTCATCTATTGCACAAAAGCAACATGAACTTTTATAAAATATAAACGATTAAGGGTGACAAAAGCGTTATGCAGAGAGTGCATATGCAAAGAGTTAGGCCAGCGTTGAGCAATGGCAGTGCTGAAATTTGTGTGCTCACGAATCCTCTTATTATAACACATGAATTGTAGACATTTTACATTTACATTACATTTTAGTCATTTAGCAGACGCTTTTATCCAAAGCGACTTACAAATGAGGACAATGGAAGCAAGCCATGTCAAAACAACAAAAGAGCAATGATATATAAGTGCTATAACAAGTCTCAGTTAGCTTAAGACGCCAGTACACGTAGACATTATGAAAGGTCCATTATGCATATATTTGTGTTATTAACAGAGATTTGTGAGATTGCGATGAACTGAGATGTCTTTTTAGAGATTATAAATGCAGCGCTCTTTGCTGACATTCTGCCAAACCATGCATGCAGCAGCCGCTTTGCTTTAGTTAAAAATAATAGTGTTTTGTGAATGTTGATGCTGTATGCTGTGTATGCTGGGATTTTCATAAATTTCATGGAGAAAAAAAAGCTAACATAAAAAAAGTCCAAAACTGCTTGTTTCCATGGTCGCTTCTGAAGAATGGCCATTTGCACACAGTCCTTAAGAACTTTGTTGAATCTTTTTCACAGCCCCATTGGCCACAGGGATATATACGGACATCTTGATGTGTGCAATATTCCGTTCATCCAAGAAAGCAGTAAAAGACTGAAGCGGTAACTTGCGGTCCATTATCAGTTACCAGACATTCAGGTTTCCATGTCTGCTGAAAACAGAATTCAGGAATCCAATTATTACAGATGTTGTAATGGATGGTGTAAATGCCACTTCAGGCCATTTTGGGTAATAGTCTGTCAGCGTTATTGAGTACAGTCATAGGCAGCTGTCTTAAAGGGGTCCGACTAGGTTCAAACCCAACTTCAAACCATGGAGCACCAGAAGAAGAGGCACCAGCTGTAATGCAGAATGACTCTTGGCACAATGCAACATGCTGCAATCTGAGTTTTGAACCATAGCGTCCCATTCCTGGAAACCAATACAGCTCACAAACCACTGCTTTGATCCTCACTATGCCCTGATGATTCTCATGTGCTAAAGTGACCATGGTTCTGCACAGTGCCACGGGCACACCACAAAACGTGACCCCCCGGAAAACAAAAGATTGTTTTTGTCACACAAAGTTCATGTCTCATTTTGAAGTACGGTTGCGGTGGGGGGTTCAGGGCTTTTGCTGAAGCTGACCATCCCTTTTACAATCAGCCAGCACGTAGAGCAGAAAGCTCAGAACAGGCCATAGAAGCAGACTCAAACTCCTTTGGAGTACATTGACAGCAATGAAACTAGCTTAGGTTCTGTGTCCATGTCTGTGGTAGGGTAGATGGCCCAAGGGCAATTTTTGAAAGACAATCCGCTGTGCAGTTCAATTAACCTGCATGATAGACCACATCATAATTAAAAGCATAGCAGGCGCACCACCCATCTAGCTAAGATGCATTCCAGCCCTATCTGCCTCTTTTGTATAGTAGAGTAGTGTCGTGAGAACCCTGATGATCAGTTTGCCAGTGTAAACTTACGCCCCACAGATAGGTACTCCACTTTTTCCAACTGCCCACACGCATGCCCAAAGCCTCTCTTTCTCCACTTTAGCATACTTCCTCTCAGCTGGAGTTAAGGATCTGGAGGCAAAAGTGACTGTATCCGCTCTGTGTGGTGTCCGGATGCTGATTTGCTTAGGGTGCCAACACCGTGACACCGCACCAAGACCATGATCTGATGCATCTGTAGAGATAATGGATGGTAAGTCAGGACTCGTACAAAGCTAATGCTGGACTTGCACCAACAATTGCTTCACAGTGGCAAAGCAGCTCTCCACTTCCGCACCACCTCCACTGAAATGGTCCCCTTTTGACACTCTGGCGGAGACATGCATGTAATGGTTATACTACAGTAGCATAATTGGGTATAAATGTATTACTTACCATGAGAGCCATACCCAGAACTGATCATGAGTGTAGATGTTGGTGCATTCTTTAGGAGCTGAAGCTTGTACAATTGCTTCTAAGTGCTCAGTATCTGGATGAAGTCCTTGTGCCGTAACCAAGTGTCCCAGAAAGTGCAGGCGCTCTTTTGACTAAATTGACACTTTTGTGTCCATTCAACCATAGACCAGCCTCAGTACAGTGTTCTCAGTGCCACTTCATATTCCACTTCCGTACGTTCCAAAGAAAATGACGTCATCGAGGTAGGTTCAGACAGCACATTTGGGTACACTTTGAGCATGCACTCATCTTTTGGCAATACCAACGGTGCTGAAGCCAGACAGTATGGTACCCTGCGTAACCGGAAACAGTCCTTCGTGCGTGATAAACGCTGTTAAATACCCGGCTCTCAGGATGTAAAAGCACTTTGGTGATATGCACTCTCAAGATCAACTGTGGCCGACGAAAAACTGTAGCAACCGATAAAGCAGTCAATAATTCCTCCATGTGAAGGCCAGGGGGTAACTATCAACTATTACAAGCCTTATTTGGTTGTACCTGAGATCTGCCCGCACATTCTTATGCCAACCCATTTTTTTAGTCTTTTTCATGGTAACACACATTGGTGACACCCGTGGAGATGCATCAATTCGCTCTATCACTCCTGCAGAAAGTAGTCTGTCCAACTCAGCAGACACCGGCTTTTCTCACAGAAAATGATTTGTGTAGCTGAAGTCACAGTCCGAGGCAGATATGAACTGGAGCAGTCAAGGCGCACGCCAGCCGTTCTGTTTTTAGGAGATCCCCAAAGCGCTACTTCCATTGTACTTTTGCGTGTTTTTTGCAAACTCACAGTTTGTACACAGAAGTTCTGTGTATTCGTTATAGCTTTGCTGTGCTCTCCCGCAGATTCTTTTTGTGCAATAGTAACAGCATCTGCCAGTGTTAAACTTGTCATGCAGCAAAAGCCTCTCTCGGATGCGCAAATTAGGCCTGGACATGTTTTCCACGAGCTGGTCATAAATCATATCGTTCTGCATTTGTGAAACTTACACGTAGACAGAAGTTCTCTCAGTGCCGCAGTAACATACTGGATTATAGACTATCACCAGCTGGTTGAGGTTCTTTTTCGGAATGCGTGTCATTTCATAACCACGTTCAACTTTGGTGTAAAATGAGCATGGTAAAGCAGTAATAGCAACAGACAGATTGCAGGCCACAGCAGTTGATGGTGTACATATTTTATTTATTAGCAGCTCTTAACACCACTTAACCATCTCTTGCTATCACTCTACCTTTTTTTTTCTACCCCTCACCCTTTTTTGTATTATAGCCCGAATAGTGCTATTTCCCCTAGTAAGCACTAACATTGAATTACAGAAACCACACCATTGCCAATTTAAAGTGCCTCTATTATGCTTCTGTTAGATGAATTAATTTTTATGTAGTGTAGAAGCATGTTTGTGAACATGAAAGGTCTGCCAAGTTTTACAAATCAAAGTGCATGATAAATAGTAAGTTGTCTCCCAAAAGAAAAAGAATTGATTCTGAACTGCTAAAAAGCATTTGGCTTGCTTTAGTTGTTGTCCAGTGCTGCAACAATATTATTAATTTGATTTGCATTGACTGTTAGGATGAGAACTGAACTGAGCTGGATCTGCATGTTTTCCTCTCATCGTCAAAGCTAACATTTGATTGCACATCCGAGATGGCGCAAGGCAAAAAATACCGGATGAAGCATTTTTTTTTTTTTTTTACCGCTACAAATGTAATGACAGTTTAGTACTCTGGATTGTCTTACTCATTTTGATCTTTTAATAACTGATATTTGGCTCCATGTGCTCTCAGAGATCATAGCAGCTCTCTCATAAGATTCATCCTTTTGCAAAAAGCTCATATAATGACAGCGGTGTAAGATCAGAAAAAGTAGAACGCGTAGATTCATCAGTCTTCATTTTCAATATCTTCACCATTTGTTTTACAGTAACCATCATCGAAGCTATTGATTCATTCAGTCTCTGTAGCTCACACTGGATGGAAGTTTGAGTTTTGTCTATTAAAATAACCACCTGAGGAGCATTACATCAGTTGTGCCCTCATTTCGGTGATTTACTATAAACGTTAAAGTCTATGGTGCCTTACTCAACATCTTTCCTTGGATGTATAAGAACACATACGAACCCATGGTATTGTAGACATCAAACAAAACAGCCCACTACTGTCACCGGTGACTCAACACGCGTCATCAGATCATGAGTGCAGTTGTCAGTCAACACATATTAAAAGCTCTGCAGGCAGCGGACTTCTGGTTCTGGCCAGTAAGACTCTTGCATGCCCTGACTGAACCCGACAAGCGGTCGTAACAGTCGTCAGTGACAGTACAATGAGCAGAGCAAACTACAGCTGCAGCCGTAAACTACAGTCTTCAGAGATAGAGCCAGCGTATAGCGAGATAACTCCTACAATGTATTTTATGCTTGTAAGGGCAGCTCCCTGATCAAACACACCTAGTAGTAGCCATATCTAGATTCCTTCTGGAGGCACTTCCCGAGTAATCACAGGGACCTGCCCTCCTGCCACCTCCAAATCAGGCGTTTGAGATCTCCTGGAAAAGAATTGGGGCGGCCACTATTACAGCAGTGGGTTCCCATTTTTGCATCTGTCCTTTGTCCGCCCATCATATCCATTTCAGTAGTCTAATGCGTGCTTTCCAGATGAGATGTATGCCCAGCTTATAAAACAAAACTAATTGAATTTGTATTACTCCGACAAGTGTCATTACCAACAAAACTGATTATTATGTTTTATAGACATGTAGTTTCAAACAACCTTTTTTTGTTGGTTCTGAAAATCTCTTCTAGACTTGAAAATATCTACAGTTTTTTAAAAAATACAGCTTCAGCAGTTTTCAAGATGAAGAGGAAATATTATGGAACATCAAATTCAATATCTCTGCGAAAATTCAATACGCAGAAATTCAGATCGTAGAGAAAGTAGCGTCAGAGGTATAATCCACAGGGAAGAGTAGAATTATCTCCAAACGAAGCCTTTTGGCCTCAATTAGTAGTTTTCTGGCATGAGCGTGCGCGTTTAAGAATCTAACCTGATCAATGAATCACCCAGACGGTTAGCCTAAAGTGATTCTTAAACATTTATGGGTTTATAGATACTTAAATGTGTTAGGTTATCATCCTCAGCATGTGAAAACGTGTCTAAGCGGCCTCTGATGTTTGTTTTAAAGTATATTTATTGTGTGAAAGGGGATTAGCCAGCAGCCAGGCCAATATGTCTACACAGGAGCGGCGAGCGCGATCGCAAAAAAAGACCAGTAGAGCCCATTGATGGGGGTTTTTATAATCAGTGATATATTCCTACATTGGATGTGGTGGCAGCGCAACACCGTATCTATACGGACGCGACTGCTTTGAAGCAACAAGAGCCCATTGCAAAGAGCTTGGACTACGGTATCTATATATCATGAATCTGCCCCAGAGTATATTATATATCATGAAAATGATATATATATATATAGTATTATATATATCTCATATATATCTCAAGGAATATACTATAGATATATATATACTATATATATATATACTATATATATATATATATAAATAGCGATTGTAGGGGTCATACAGCTGTGCCTCTATGGTCTTGTTAGTCCACTGTAACGGCGTCCCGTCCAAATAGATCATTTATATGAATAATAAAAATCGCTATATAGGCCTCATTCTTGGTTAGTTTAGTGAATTGTGTGGGAGTATTATCGTGCTTACTATATATGACATGGATCAATCCCTTTTTTTTCTGTGGAAAGACTCTTAATATAAACCTTTTTGCCCCATAAATACATGCCGACTAGTGACCTAGAAAAAAATCTTTAGTTGGGGTAGCGGTACTTGGCACAAGGAACCAATCCATTTTTAAAATAATATCGCTATGATATTACGAATGACTGCAAATCACGTTCACGTATTATTGCATTGCATGAGTTATGTATCCATGTGATCGTCAAATGTTTTTATTTTATTTCATTTTTTTTTATGTATAGCGCCGCCCAGTAAAGAAACTATCTATAGTGACATACAGGAGTCCCTACGTGTCCGTTATATTGATGCGCGCAAACAAACCAGGTTATCTGCTGCACTCATGGCGCACAGCATCGCTCATAACTATCATATATTCTGCTTGAAAACACAGTTCTGTATATTCATTTAGTTGTCAACTTAATGAACCGCAACAAGTGTTTTATAACTGGATGCTATGATAAAGACCCGAATAACAGCGCGTGTTTTGGAGAAGTTTCTGAGTGATACAGTTATGTACATCGCGGTGGGCATCAAACACTTCACAATTCGCTTATTCTGACAGAAGAACTATTCAATGATGACACTGACCCGGCCTTCCTGATCGCTGGAGTCTCCACACATTCAGAATGGTTTCATTTTTCATTTGTACTTTGCGTTGTGTTTAGTTATTCTTGCATGGATCTATAGTATGCTGTCCATTTGGCATCCTCCTTGTGGTCCTGTTTTGGTATGGCAGGTTGTTCTTGTGCTTTATTGTTAAAGTTAGTGTATAATTAAAGGTTTACGATGCTTTCAGTACTTTAAGTTGTAAAGAATATCTGCAGTGACATTTTGTGCAAAGTATTATTGATTTGGAGAAGGAGGGCTGGGGCCTTGCGACAGCAAAAAAAGGTTGAGAACCACTGGCTTAGACAAATGTTTAACATGCTGATAATGCTAAGCCCCTAACATATAAGAATATAAACCATAAATGTTTAAGAATTACTTCTGGGTACTTCCGATTCATGGGTAGATCTTAAACTGCACACATTCATGCCAAAAAAAAACTACAAACTGGCCAAAAAAATGATTTGTTTGACTTTTTTGGAAATATCTACTCTTCCCATTGTGGATCACCTCTGACCTACTTTCTGTACGATCTGAATTTCTGCGTATTGAATTGTAGTGAATATTGAATTGAATTTGAAATTTGAATTTCCTCGTAATCTTGAAAACTTGAAGCTGCATTTTTAAAAACTTGATATTTTGCAGTCTAACAAACAATTCAAAAACTTTTAGAACAAAAAATTTGCTGTTTGAAAATACAGTCTATAAAACTGAAGATCTGCCATTTAAAAATATTCAGTTGTGTTAAATTTCAAATGTAAAAAAAAAAAAAATTGAATTCAGAACTGTTAAATGCCACATAATATTCAGTTTTGCCTTTAAATGACACTTCGTTCAATAATTCAATTTACACAATACAAATTCACGTTTTGTTTTGTCATAATATAAGCGCCATAAATTTGGATGTGGGAATATCCCAAAAATTAATTCTGATCCCTTCAGACCTCAGTGCTATGTTTACATGCACAATTTTTGGGTACATAAATCAGACTGAAGTTCATTATGATTGATTGATTGTAGTGTGGAAAACGTGTGGAAAAACGCTAGAAACGCTCGGCTAGACCGCCTTTGCTCCTTTTTCCAAAGCACTCTGACCAGCCTTGCGCTCTATGCTTGCGCTCCCGTGACGTCTGGCCGTTGCTAAGCAACCATGACCTTGCTCTCCATGAAGATGCAGAAGTTTCAGTAAAGGATAAATGGAGTTTCCCGCACTAAAATCCCTTTTGCAGTAGCTCTCCTGCATAAATTCATGTGTTAAAAAATGGATCTATCCTTGTACAGCTACGCCATCAAGCTAGTTTCTGCCATCGTTTGGCTTAGCTTCAATTTTGTTACGGGAAAGGATGAAGCCGATTTGTTGATTCTTGTCAAACGACCAGCGGTGCACTTGCTGCGTTCTGAAAAGTTAAGATGTTTCTTATTTAATTTTCCACCTGTTAGATTTCGTTTTATTAATGTCTACACCTACATACCCATTTAAACTTACCCTTTTATAATAATGAAATACTAAGTGTATATTTTGTACAGTGTGACAAAAATTATGCTGCTGATTAGTGTGTGCATGACCCAGTAGCACCGAAACGTATCCCTTCTAAGGCCTTAACCCGTGCCACATGCGTCATATATCGAGCTGTTGCTGTTTGATGCCGCTGTGTGCGCTACACCAATGGGCATCGCCGTCATTTAAATTTTATGACCACAGATAGATGTCAGCCACACTAGCAGCATTATAAAGTTAAATATAGTATAAATAAAGTACATAAAAAAATCATTTGATCCTACAGCTCCAAACTCGGTTCCTCAGAGGGCCATTTGTCCTTTAGAGTTTTAGCTCCAACCTAACTTTTAACACACTTGAACCAGCCTAATCAAGCTCTAACTAGAAACACTAGAAACTTCCAGATAGGGTGTGTTAAGGCCAGGTGGGAGCTAGAACTCTGCAGGCCATTGAACGCCCTCCAGAGATCTAGGTTATGGAGACCCCTGTCTCTACAGAGTTGTTACTTTGCACATGCTTTTTGATCATTACAAATAATAATGTAAAATTATTTTCTTAGAATAGGAGATACGTTGTCTCTCACATCACATATATCATCAATAGTTAAGTATGTGGTCTTGAAGAGGATCCTTTTTTTCTCTTATTTGGACTCGGTCTTGACTTGTTTGACTCGAAACTTTTGGACTATGGACGTTGACTTGGACTCGAACCTCTTTGGACTCGGTCTTGACTAGTCCTGGTCTTGGACTCGACATAAGCTGTAACTTGACTACAGCTCTAATCATTACATAAACTTCATGTCTAATTTTAAAGTTTGTTTTTTACATTTATGCGCCATTACAAGCAGGACTTACCGAAACCTTGAAAATGCGGGATGTGTGAAATGACACATCTCGCTGAAATAGCGCGGTTGCATCAATGTACCCCAAATTTAGAGGAGGCAGTAATGTCCTTCTTTGAGAGGCGGTTTCTAGACACTATTTCCCTAGCAGGAGGAAGGAACAATCTAAATACCCATCTGTCTGGGAACGCAGCGCTGATGATTCTGAATGAATCAGGTGTGTTTGATTAAGGAGACTAGAAGAAAAACATGCAGTGTGTGGGGGTCTCCAGCGAATGTGGTTTGGGGGGGAAAACAACCACTGCTATATACAGCACATGTTCGTTCCAGTAAATGTCTGTAAATGTTAGAAATTCGTGCACATATCCATTTTGCTGTCAAGAAGCGGGAGAGGCTTATGCGAGTGAACAAGCGCCAAACAGACGGAGCACAATAAAAAATACTAGAGTAGCAGTAATTCTGACGGACAAATATACATTTTAGCTAAAATATTTGTTGTTGGACATAAAATGATGCCTCATATAGAATTTGGTAAACCTGCAAGTAAGTGTGTTTTTTTTATGATTACAAGTATACAGGACTACTGCTTAATAACACTCTATTTGGGGCAAATCAAATGTAAAACAATGGTCACAAATTACTAAGCTCAAATGCAGTCTAATGTGCTGTTCCTTCTTACCAGGCCTGTTTTTTGTCGATTTCCACTAAATTATTTATTTTCATTTGTAATTTAGATGATCTTAACTTTTTAAAAGAGTGAACAAAAAGAGAGATTTAAAGAGATTTTAAAAGATTTAACCTTAAAGAGCAATTTTGGATTGTATATGTTCTATTATAACCATAAAATAAAAGTACAGCTTCATAAAAACAGAGAGACAGGCTGCATGGCTAGAAGCATGTTTCGATCGACTGATTGCGCAAAGTTGCAACCACGTTTAATGTTTTTATACATCTTACAATTCTACAAACAATACCCCATAATGACATTGTGAAAGAAGTTTGTGTTTGAAATCCATGTACATAAGTATTCACAGCCTTTGATCAATACTATGTTGGAGCTCTTTATCTTCATTTATTTTGATTTACTACTAATTAAGTTGCATTTCTGTACGCTTTTATTTTTGTCGACTTATTTTTGTCTAAAAGTAGATTTTCCTGCTTGCTAACCAATGAAATAATAAAACAGGAAAAAAATGAAAAAAAAAAAAAAAAAATCAAAGAATGCAGTAAAGAAGAAAAAAAACCTCTTGCAGGCTTCTGTTGAAAAATGACTCTGTTTTACATTTAAAATTTCTAAGTTAAGTTTTTTAATTTTTTAAACAATAACAAACAAAAATATGTTATTCCTCACTTCCCAGTAATATTAATAAAGGGTTTACAAAACAAAACAAAAAATTGTCTTTTGAATTCCCCATGGGCAAGTGAAAAAGCCTCGTCTTGGTGAAAATGAAACAGCACATAAAATGCCATTTTCATTCGTCCATTTACAAAATTAACAAAAAATGATCACATATTTTTCTGCACAGTACTCACAATTTAACCATATATAATATGGTGTCTAAATGCTAAGTCACTTAATATTAACTGTGTTTATTTGAAACTTGTTTATACCTGTTATACCTTTTGCAATCATTGTGATTCTGATGATGCACGTGAATTCAGATGAAGGGCAGGAAGTGCTTAAAGCAGAATGGATGGAGATGGAGCGAAAGTCCATACTGGTACGGTTTAGACACTATGTACGAGGAGAGAAAGATGTTAAAGGTCACATATTGGCTACATCTTTCTGGAGTTTTATTTTAGGTCTTTGATATCTTGTTAAGAATATATATTTGTCGGTATAATAAGTGCCAAAAACCTAATAGCAGCCTCAAATTGGAAATGCTTATCGCATATCTAGCGCACAAACTGCCAGACAACCTAGCTGTGGTAAGATAACGCAGACAAGGTGTATGGTAAAAGAGTGGACAAGCTGGACAGAACCAAGAAATGACGTCAAAAATGCTCCCGTTTGTTAGTGCACACTTACTGTATCAGAAAGGTTGTTTTCAATAAAACTCATTTCAATATTTCACAAATCTCACCAATGTTCCGTTACAATCCAGTGAAGCTCTCTAAAAACTGCACATACTACATATTCTTATTTACATGTCGACGGTGTGGCATTTAGCACTGAACGTGGAATTCTGGACTGGCTTTCTATATTTATTTATTAATATCTTAATAGATTTTATTTATTATCTTATATTAACCATTTGCACACACAAGCATTATCATATGCAGGTTTACAAACCACAGTTTCCTGGCGTTTTTTCAGTCAGTTTTCTTGCTTTTTCTGTTCCTCCCCTTGTGGAACAACAATCGCCGTACACGATAAAAGCCTCCTTGTGGTTTCCTTCTTCTCTTTCTTTCCTCTTTCTTGTCTCGATGTTTGACTGGATTTGAGTATCCATAAACAACGCAAAACACTGGCATTTTGAGTTTCTGGGATGATGTTTCTATAGGAAAAATAACTTCCTGCCGCTCCGCGCCCACAGCAATAACATCATGTCTATGGTATTATAGTTCACTGCCAAAAACAATAAGACGTATTTGGCTGCAAAAAATCACCAAAAAGTTTTTTCTGAAGTAGGACTAATGCAGGGAAAGAAAGCACTCGCATAATGCACACATGCACTAGTCTAACTCCTAAACTAACCTACTAGCTATGTCACGTAGTGTATTGCATGCACTTGGCGATATAATTGATGTCAAAAAGGCACCCTATGTTAAAAAAAATGCCACAATAACAACTATTTTCATAGACAATATATATTTCACCCCCCACCCCCCCCTCCCCTAGCTCTGAACCCTGGATCTTGATCTTCAGAGCTGATGCTAGTGGCTCAATTTTTGGTGGGTCCTAGTGCGTTAGAGAGTTTGAACCCTAACTATAAGGTTGTGGGTTCGAGGTCTCGGGCCGGCAACACCACGACTGCAGGTGCCCTTGAGCAAGGCACCCGACCCCACCCAACTCCCTCCCCCGGGCACCGCAGCATAAATGCTTGTGCTGACCTGCCCGGCAACACAGTCCGGGTCGCCGCCCGGTGTCCCCCCCCCGCGACCAGGGACGGGGAGCGTGAGGGGGTGTGTTCGACGACGTAGCAGCGGGCTATGTGTGTATGTGCGCTCACTTTGGATGGGTTTAAAATGCAGAGCAACAGAATTCTGAGTAAGGATTATGGGTCCACCATACTTGGCTGTATGTCACGTCACTTTCCACTTTTCACCTCAACAGTGCAGCTTCTGAAATGTCTTTGAGTAATGTGAAAAATGACGGTGTAATGCAGCCAGATAACACCTGCTTATGTACTTTTTAATTTCTAATGTTAATGTAGAGAAACCGATATAATTCTTTATCACAGTCACTTGCATGAGTGGCCGTGTGAAGCACACAAAATTAATTGTTTTTTCCTTCCTCTTTTTGTTCAAGGAGCCTACATAAATGGTCTGTGGATTGATCTCCTCTATCCCGATATTCACTAAAAATAAAGGGAGGATTCTCATCCGCAAACAATCAAAAGATGTTGATCTGATGGACAGCAACTTTCTACGGCTACCAACCAACTCATTGATGTTCTTA